>NC_083482.1:13760404-13892904 GCF_030014155.1 Tachysurus vachellii | reverse complement strand
GCGGTTCTGTGGTATACACCAGATAAATCTCATCTGTAACAGAATTACTCCTACACCACAACCCTCATTCTCCATAACACACACACACACAAGCCATGCATTGTTCTTGCTCTGGGAGCTACAGAAAAAAAAACACCATACAGAACCACCATCTGTCATCATATCAAACCAGTTTTATTAGAACATTCAATTCAATCAAATTTTATTTGTGTACTAGCTATTTATAAGAGACAGCATTGCAAAGCAGTTTTACACGAATCCATGGCCAGATCGCTAATAAGCCAAGTGAAAGCAAAGGCTTTTTATTTCAAGTCGCTGAAATGCTCCGAGAAAGAAACAGTAAGAGATTCAACAGTAAGAGACGAAACCATTAGTGGAATGGGCTTTTCTCTATTTTATTTTACAAACATCCAAAGACTCACATCTTCAAACGATATCTAATACAAAAGCTTCTTCTTTTTTTTTTTTTTTTTGTATTCACCTGTAGCTTATTCATTATTGATGAATAATGCTGTTTTTATAACATCAGCATCTGCCAGGTCGAGTCACAGGTTTGTATTAATGCACTCGTTCTAGTATGTTATCGTTTCTATAGTAATAACTTACACAAAGACTTGTATGATAGACAATCCACATGTAAATGAAGAATATATCAGGATTTGCAGTTGTGCTCAAAGGTTTGCAAACCCTAAAAGAAATTGTTAACATTGCCATTTATTTTTTAAAATATGACTGATAATGCAAAAAGGGGGCATGGTGGCTTAGTGGTTGGCACGTTCGCCTCACACCTCCAGGGTCGGGGTTCGATTCCCGCCTCCACCTTGTGTGTGTGGAGTTTGCATGTTCTCCCCGTGCCTCGGGGGTTTCCTCCGGGTACTCCGGTTTCCTCCCCCGGTCCAAAGACATGCATGGTAGGTTGATTGGCATCTCTGGAAAATTGTCTGTAGTGTGTGTGTGTGTGTGTATGTGTGTGAGTGAATGAGAGTGTGTGTGCCCTGCGATGGGTTGGCACTCTGTCCAGGGTGTATCCTGCCTTGGTGCCCGATGACGCCTGAGATAGACACAGGCTCCCCGTGACCCGAGGTAGTTCGGATAAGCGGTAGAAGATGAATGAATTAATGAATGAATGAATGAATGATAATGCAAAATATTTTTTTCTTATTTTAAGTCTCGAGGTCATGTGATTAATTTATTAGGTCATTAATTATCACATAGTTGTTTGACTCCTTTTTAAATCCTAATGATGACTGAAATCACCTAAACAGCCTTGGTCAAAAGTTTACACATCCTTGAATGTTTGGCCACATTATAAACACACAGGTTGACACACAGAGGTTTAAAAGGCGATTAAAAGAAAGTTTCCACACCTGTAGCTCATTGTAATTGTAATTAGTGTCTGTGCATAAAAAGTCAGGGCGTTTCTCGGCTCATGAGGTGATGCACTGACTTCGCTGGATACTGCACCAAGGGGAAGACAAAAGAGCTGTCAATGGACCTGCGTAATAAGATAGTTGAACTTTATAAAGCAGGAAAAGAATATAAAAAGATATCTCAACACTTGAAAATGCCAGTCAGTGCTGTTCAAACTCTGAAAAGAGGTACAAAATAATAGGTTCTGTTCATAACAAGCCACAGTCAGTTAGATCAAGAAAGATTTCACCCACTACTGCCTGCAGAATTGTTTGGGATGCAAAGAAAAACCCCACAAACAACTTACAAGAAATACAGGCTGCTCTGGAAAAAAGTGGTGGTGTTGTTCATAAGGAGCACAGTAAGGAGGGACTCGAACATGGTCGAGTTGCCAGGAGAAAGCTGTTACTGCGCCCATGCCACAAAAAGACCCTCCTTCAGTACGCCAGGCAGCACCTAGACAAGCCTTACAGCTTCTGGAGCAGAGTCATGTGGAGCAATGAGACCAAAACTGAACTAAAAAGTCACAACCATAAACACTATGTTTGGAGAGGAGTCAACAAGGCCTACAGTGAACAGTACACCATCCCCACTGTAAACCATGGTGGTGAATCTCTGATGTTTGGGGTTGTGTGAGCTCCAGGAGCACAGAGAAGTTGATGAATGCAAGATGAATGCAGCATGTTATCAGAAAATACTGTCAGACAATTTGCATTCTACAGCATGAAAGCTCCACGTGGGACACTCTCGGATGTTCCAACATGATCATAAAGCACACGGCAAGGTGTAGCCATTGACCCTTCAATGGCTACAGCAGAAAAAGTTGAAGGTTCTGGAGGCCATCACAGTCTCCTAACCTCTGATCTCCAACGTGCAGTTTGTGCAAGACAACCAAAATATCTACAGGAACTGGAGGCATTTTGCCAAGAAGAATGGGCAGCTCTACCACCAGAGAATTAAGAACCCCATGCACAATTATTATAAAAAACTGCATGCCATCATTTATGCTAAAGGGGGCAATACACGATATTATGAGCTAAATGTATGTAAACTTTTGAACAGAGATTATTTCCTTATTTTGATATGTTTTTTTTGTTTGATTGTGCCATTCTGTTATGCCTTACATATTAACTTGAGTCCTATAAGAAATAAAATAACATTGTTTTGCCTTCTCACTCTCCCAAGGTATGCAAACTGTATATCTTCAGGATGTAGCTAATATAATAACAACTTTTTAACCTCCAGGGTGAGAAACAATTCTGTTCCATTTTTCAATTCAATTTATTTGTATATCACTTTTAACAATGAACATTGTCTTTAAGCAGCTTACAGAAGTATAGAGACTGTTTAAATGGCAGAACTAATAACATGATGTAACTACGGAAGGAACCGCTACCTAACTACTAACTAAGTCCCGCCGGGATTTTTCTTTATTTACTTTTATTTTATTTTATTCATTTTATTATTATTTCCTTTTTCAATATTTTCAATGCAGCTTTCTTCAATTTATTGAACTGAGTTTTTTTTTTTTTTGCCTTTTTTTTTTTTTTAACATGTTCAACACACTTTGGGGACACGGTGGCTTAGTGGTTAGCACGTTCGCCTCACACCTCCAGGGTCGGGGTTCGATTCCCGCCTCCACCTTGTGTGTGTGGAGTTTGCATGTTCTCCCCGTGCCTCGGGGGTTTCCTCCGGGTACTCCGGTTTCCTCCCCCGGTCCAAAGACATGCATGGTAGGTTGATTGGCATCTCTGGAAAATTGTCCGTAGTGTGTGTGTGTGTATGTGTGTGAGTGAATGAGAGTGTGTGTGCCCTGTGATGGGTTGGCACTCCGTCCAGGGTGTATCCTGCCTTGGTGCCCGATGACGCCTGAGATAGACACAGGCTCCCCGTGACCCGAGGTAGTTCGGATAAGTGGTAGAAGATGAATGAATGAATGAATGAACACGCTTTGGGTGAATGTGAGTTGTGGTGATGTCACATGACAGGTTTTGACCCAATTCAGTCATTTGAAATAATTGCAAGTTTCACAGTTTGCTTGATTTCTCATTAATTACAGGGATTTCAAAATCCTGCAGGACTGATTATACCAACATACAGTACTTACATATAGAAGTGGTCCTACAGCAGAGCCTTGTAAAAACACCTGATGAATCTACATTACTGCACACACCAAGTCAAGCAATGTTGAATTTTTTTCTAGGTAAGAATGCCGGATGAATAAGAAGTCTAAAAATATACAGTATCTAAACAAAACTGTAGGTAGTAAAATCATTTGTGATTAGCATGTAGAATTTGTTCTGTCATATTAGTGAAAAAAATCAGTAGATCAGGTTCCAAGGTCAAGAAGATTTCATTCTCACTTTCAGGTTTTTTTATTTTCCAAACCAAAATACTCCCGATTGACTTGTACCTGACCAACAAAACGACCAGACACAGGAACAGTTTCTTCCCTCAAGCAATCCATCTAATGAACAATTAACACCATGGAACACACAACACCTAATTGCACAGTTCACACTTGCACATTTGTACTATGTATACCTCAATTTGCACATTTCACACTTGTACATCTGTACATACATACATATTGTCTATACTGTATACTGTTTACTTCAATTGCACATTTCACAATTGAACATGTGTACATACAAATTGTATATATTGTATATGTATATTTCGACTGCACATTTCACACCTGTAAATGTGTACATACAATTTCGTCTTAGATTGTATATGTCATTCGCTGTGGAGCTTCTGTCACTAAAACAAATTCCTCGCATGTGAATACATGCCTGGCAATAAAGCTGATTCTGATTCTGATTCTGATCTAACTTTATTTGTACTTGCTTTATACTGTTACTCTAGCCACAATAGTACAAGCTACTCTTTAACTCCTGCACTACACTAATTGACACAGACCTGAGGAGATTTTACTAGGAGGCTTAAATAGCATGAACGGATAATATTTGATCTGTTCAGACTCAGGAACAAGCAGTTATATGGAAAACTCAGAAAGAAAAACAACCGGACTACCAGTTGGACTACCAGTTGGAGGGTTGTGAGTTTGAATCCCCTAAGCTGTCAACACTGGGCCCCTCAGTAAGACCCTCAATTGCTCAATTATATAAAATGAGATAAAAACATAAGTCACTCTGGATAAAGGCATCTTCTACATGCCATAAATGTGAGGCAAGCTTCTAATTCATTCATTCATTCATTCATTCATTCATCTTCTACCGCTTATCCGAACTACCTCTGGTCACGGGGAGCCTGTGCCTATCTCAGGCGTCATTGGGCATCAAGGCAGGATACACCCTGGACGGAGTGCCAACCCATCACAGGGCACACACACACACACTCTCATTCACTCACGCAATCACACACTACGGACAATTTTCCAGAGATCCCAATCAACCTACCATGCATGTCTTTGGACCGGGGGACGAAACCAGAGTACCCGGTGGAAACCCCCGAGGCACGGGGAGAACATGCAAACTCCACACACACAAGGCGGAGGCGGGAATTGAACCCCCAACCCTGGAGGTGTGAGGCGAACGTGCTAACCACTAAGCCACCGTGCCCCCAACTTGTCTATTATTAGCTAGTTAATAAATGTACAATCAGTCCATCTCTGTGGTTGATCAAACAGATGAATTTAAGAATACCTGAAAGAAAGCAGGTTCAGAATTTCTGAAGGTTTCCCATCATGTGAAGCTTATATAGCACAAGAAGCTGAATAGTTACTAAAATCTCTGCAATGTCTGAGCAGATATAAGAGTTTAAAACGTCGAGTTAAGTAATCGTGTGTTTGTTTGCAGCCTGCAACACTATTTTACTATGATGTGCCCAGTCATAGAGTAACAGAGACTCTGCTGTAACAGCTTCACTAACAAAGAAGTGTCAGAAGGTAGCACAGGCATGAGACATCATCGCGCATCTACTCCATCATCCAAAAGTAAAAAAAAACTATTGAAATTGTAAAAGTGGTGCCATCAGGCCTTCCATCAGGATTTTGCAAGCTGCTACGTCCATTAATCCGCATTGTGAGACTTTTTGCGGAAAAAATTCAAATAAATAACCAAAGGTCTTACTATACAAGTCATCCCAAACCTAAAGATTACTGCAATTGAATCTGATTTCTGAAAGCTGGTAGAAAGGTTACTTCGCAGCTGGTGTTTTGAAAAAAGAAAAAAAAAAGCTCCCACTTCCACTGCAATATTCATAATTCTAGGTATCCATAAAGAGCTTGCATACTGTGATCAAAGCAGCCATGAAGTATTGAATTACTCAGAGGGCCGAGACCATTAAAGCTACAGTATATAGTTCAGTTCAAGTGTTTTGTAATCGATGTGTAATTTAACCGGAGGACAAATTGTGTTGAGTTGGTAACTCAGGACTAAAATGTATAGTGCACTCTGGTTTATCTGTTTTAAAAAAAACATGTCTGGGTCACAACCTTTATATAGTAATCACAAGTGGGAGGGTTTAACCACAGAAAAATGTACCATGATAGAAGATGTGTAGGCATCGTGTATTTTGGCTCAACGAGCCTACAGTAAGCAAACATTAACCCTTGGGAGTTAATACAACAACAGTAACAATCATCAGTGTCTTTGTCGTCCCTCTCTCATCTATGTTTTATCGCTTCAGCTAATGTCAAACATGTCTGTTGAAACGTAAGCTGATGCAAGCCGTTGTAACAAAAAGAAAATTCAAATTCAACTGAATGCTCCTTTTAAACCTAAAGTATGCTCACACACTGATATTTCTTCAACCTAATAGATTTGTGAGTAATGCTTTACATTAGAGTTCCCTTAATTAACCTTATTCCCTGCTTTACATTATTTAACACTAATGCTAATCTAACCGTAAATCTCATTTGCTCAGTTGTATAAAAATATAAGTCGCTCTAGGAAAGTGTGTCTGCTAAAAGTCAATAATTTAGAGTAACCTTGAACACCGCCTGTAGTTTAAGTTAGAAAGTAATCTTCCAAAGTTTATGTCTGGGTTTGACAAAGCAAGTATTCGCAAAGGCCGGTGTTTTTTGGAGGCGAGTGGACATAAGGATCAGTGTTACATTTGCAGGCAAGTGGACAGAAAGCTAGGATGCCAACACATTTGGAGGCAAGTGGAGACGAGCATGTGACGTCATAAGAATACCCATGAGGAAGTTCCCCTCGTTGTTCTGAGTGTTTTGATATATGACATGTCAATGTTGTTTTGATTTTGCATATTTTGGTTGCGGGGCTGCGGCACAACCGAAAGGCCAGTCGGTACACCAATTTAAAACTTTATTCAGAGTATCACCCTAAAGGAGCTGGCCGAGTTTGGTGTAGATAGTTCAAAAGCTTGCCGAATTATAAACCTCCAAAGTTTATAATGGGAGTCTATGGGAAAAAAGGCCAACTTGAGACCCGGTACCGGAAGTACCGGTACTTGGAACGCTTAGAAAAGTAATAGCAACAAACTTCAGACCAGGGTCTACAACATATTCGAATTTGATGCATGTGGCTCGAAAGCCCTAGGAGGAGTTACTCTTGATAAATTTTTGTTTAAGCTTAAATAGGAAAACAGAATGTTCTACAAAGCCAACATAACTAGATTTGTAAAGTTCGTCGCAACAAACTTTGATGTTGGCTTTCACGAGGCAAGTATTCGCAAAGGCCGTTGCTTTTTGGAGGCAAGTGGACATAAGGGTCATTGTTACATTTGGAGGCAAGTGGACATAAAACTTGTGAAATCTAGTGGACCGCTAGGGTGCCAAAACATTTGGAGGCAAGTGGAGACAAGCATGTGACATCATCCGAAAACCTGTGACGCAATTCTCCTCTTTGGGCTGAGTGTTTTGATATGCCACATGTCCATGTTGTGCTGTTTTTTGTTTTCACGTGACGTCACGTGACGTCATCAGAATACCCGCGAGGCAGTTCCCCTTATTGTTCTGAGTGTTTTGATATGTCACATGCCGATGTTGTGGAATTTTTTTTTTGATTTTGCATATATTGGGGGCGGGGCTGCGGGACAACCGAAAGGCCAGTCGATACACCAATTTAAAACTTTGTTCAGAGTATCACCCTAAAGGAGTTTGGTGTAGATAGTTATAAACCTCCAAACTTTATAATAGGAGTCTATGGGAAAAAAGGCCATTTTGATACCCGGTACCGGAAGTACCGGAACTCGGATCGCTTAGAAAAGTAATAGCAACAAACCTCAGACCAGGGTCTACAACATATCCGAATTTGGTTCATGTGGCTCGAAAGCCCTAGGAGGAGTTACTATTTACAATTTATTGTCTAAGCTTAAATAGGAAAACAAAGCCAACATAATAATGACATACTAAAAGTAATACTAGGAGGCACGGTGGCTTAGTGGTTAGCACGATTCCCGCCTCCACCTTGTGTGTGTGGAGTTTGCATGTTCTCCCCGTGCCTCGGGGGTTTCCTCTGGGTACTCCGGTTTCCTCCCCCGGTCCAAAGACATGCATGGTAGGTTGATTGGCATCTCTGGAAAATTGTCCCTAGTGTGTCAGTGCGTGAGTGAGTGAATGAGAGAGAGTGTGTGTGCCCTGCGATGGGTTGGCACTCCGTCCAGGGTGTATCCTGCCTTGATCCCCGATGACGCGAGGTAGTTCGGATAAGCGGTAGAAGATGAATGAATGAATGAATGAATAAAAGTAATACTTAACAACTTGCAGTTCAGGGCTTTCATATTGAGCTACTAAAATATTTCCATCTCCCATCATTCAAATTGTTTACCTTCTTTGATTAACAATCAATTTCATGACGTACTACCTACAACAGATAAGATATTTTAACTATAACACTTAGTTGTTTTACTGTTGTTACTGTGTAACATAAAGGCACTTTATACTGTAATTGTAGCAATGTTCATTGAACAAAAACCAAATGAACTCCAACACACTGGTGTTTAGATCATCTCTATTTCTGGCTGCTTAACTTTGCACCGAACGACACCGAGCACGTTGTTTTGATTTGGAAACTTTGTATGATTCGTGCCATTACACATCACCATGCTGAGAAAAACGTGCTGATGTCTCATTATTTTCTGTTAAAAAAGTAACATGAATGTGATGAGATTTCTTGTCCTGGGGTTGTTTTAAATCATGGAGCAATAAAACTATACTGTATTTTGCACAATTCCTCCTGTACTTATTCACACACACAAAGACACACACACACGCACGTTGTGCGACATTATATAACCTTGCATTAAAGCATGTACTGTTTAAATGCAGTTATATAACGTATGTTTACATAGCTGCCCTATTTTTTCTTCAGTTCTTTCAGAAAGGAATGTAACCGAACTCCTCGGCTTGTTCTTAAAAGGCAAAAGAACCTTTCTTTGTTTACAATCCATAGCTAATGGTGTTTAACAGAAGATCATATAGAACAGATTTCGACAGTAGATTACTGTGTGTGTGTGTGTGTGTGTGTGTGTGTGTGTTTGTGTATGAGTGTGTGTTGCAGGTTATGTAACATGCAGATAACATTTAAACACACAAACGCAAGCAATGACAAGCAATAGATCATGCAACATTTGAGGTCATAAAATAAGAATGTACCAACAATAATGGAGTGATACTGTTAGATATTGAAATTTTCCATGTATATGCATGTATCTGTAGTGAAGGTTAGACTGAAAAAATATGAAAAATATATTAAATGTTGAAAAAATCTATGATGTGTTTGTTGTGGGTAAAATATTATAATTCAGATTTATTTATTCTAGATTTTTTTTCATGAGGTCAAATTCATTTATGGGTCAAAATTAATGAATGATTAAATAACCTCTATGTGTGTGAGAAATTACTGGGTCATAGCAAGAAAAGGGCTGATTAAAGATTGCATTTAAGTTCCTCATGTACATGGATTGTTAATATAGATCACTACATGCTGAAAAACTTTGCCGTTTGTTTGATCACATTCTATCTATCTATCTACTGTATTTATCTATCTATCCTTCCTGACAGGGTTCAGTACTTAGACAGACTTTCCCAGTTTAAATGAAGCTTAAAGACATATCCATTTAGTCATTCATACACATAATACATCCCATAATCTTGTGCTCTAGTGCATGCACGTTATCATCAAGTGCTGGTTAATATTATGAGCAGCAGCTACGCTAAATCCTCTCCACTGCTTCTCTTTTTCTACCCATCATGAGGCATCCACAGCTTGTACTGTACCACCTCCAGTTGTGCTCCATGTCATGAAGACTTTGGACCTTCAGTAAGAAGAGACATCAACCCTGTGAGGATCCTGAGGTATCTAGAGATGTTCCAGCTCCAGTTGGATTCTGCTTCATGAAGATTTCAGACATTCTAAGAGAAGATACCAACTCCATGTGGTGTTTGAGGACAACAACCTCCTCATCAATACACAATTATCAGACTGTATCTGACTGTAGAAAGGACATTATTCATAATAACACTCTCTGGTGTTTATAACAGTTTATAATCACACCCTCCTGTGTCACCCAAATGAGGATGAGGTTCACTTTTGAGTCTGGTTCCTCTCAAGGTTTCTTCCTTTTCTATGTAAGGGTGGTTTTCCTCGAACGTTTGTACTGTATAATATTAATCTTTGTATAACAATAAACTTTTGTTAATATATTTATTATGCTCTGTAAAGATGCTTTGGGACAATGCACATTGTTAAAAACTCTATACAAATAAAATTGAATTGAATTGAATTGAATCTATCTATCTATCTATCTATCTATCTATCTATCTATCTATCTATCTATCTATCTATCTATCTATCTATCAAAAAAGTGAAAAAACACATACAGCATTCACTGACAATGTTTATGACATAAAAACAAAAGAATAATAAAAATAATAAAAACATAAATAATGTATTTATTGTGCACAGAAATCTACAATAAATAATTCATAATTTCATATAATGTGACTTAAAATATTGAGAATATGTGTGGAAGAAGGGAATGAAAAACAATTTGTTTTTCAATTTGTGTGTGTGTGTTTGTGTGTGTGTGTGTGTGTTCGACTCTATCAGTTTGAAAGAGTCATCTCGAAGCAGTCATTAAATAAGATGTGTTGTTGTTTTAATTATTGACAGTAAGGCAATCAATTCATAATTACAAACATTTGCTTGTAGTCATCACTGCCAGCAGTGACTAGCAGTTCAATTTGCTCTGCTGTAATCTGCTCTGGTAATTAGAACACACACACAAACACACACACACACACACACACACACGCGCACACACACAGAAGGAGAGAGAGCTCACTGATCGCTCAATTTTCTGAAATACACAAACACATGAACAACTTTCTCTTGCAGTCAAATTACAGTCGTTTACTCTAGGTTTACCTGCAGTTACCACGGCAACCTTCATTCTTATGCAATTTCTCTACATTGTGTGATCAAGTTATGAATGAGGTTATGAGTGCAGCCTGTGATTGTATGTTGTGTTATTATTGAGGAGAGAAACACAGAAAATAAATTAACTAAGCATATGATTCACATTTATAAATATATACATATATAATATAAAAATAAATTAAATTCTTGAATCTGATTGGTCCAGATATAATCATTTCATCGTCTCCAGTGTTAGGGCAATTTCTTTCTTCAAGAGAAAGCTATATAGCATATGAACAAAAATAAATAAATTGCAATCCTTTGTCAATAGCTATGACAAATAAGGAATAAAACATTCTGTTAGTGGAAAATATTCAGTTTCTATAATGTTAAAAACCGTCAGTCTGTATTATTCCACAGTGTCAGTAATTATTTTCTATTTATTTACACTTTAGTTTTCTCGTTTATTGTGCATTGTAGGATATTTCTATTAATTTATTTAGAACTTTTGTTATATGTACACAACCTCACAACCAACAGCTTAGATATCTTCTCAGTACGCCATATTATATACCAGAATCTGGTGAACAAAACAAAGATTTTTACTGGACATGCTAACTGGCAGGGTTACTAACACTGCTAACATGCTAACACTGACAGGGTTTACTAAATCCTATCCATAAATGTCATTATTTTTTGCTACCAATGTTAGCTTCTTTTCTCTTAAATCATATTAAATGGGGTTTTTAATACTAACTAGCTTGCTAACACTAGAATTAGTTTAACAGTATTACTGAGGACTTCAAAATCATTTCAATAAACATTTTTTTTTATATTTAATGCTAAGCCTATATCGTTTCTAGCTAAATATGAGCTAACCTGGCAGAATGTCTCAGAGGATTTTTATTTTATTTTATTTTAAATTATATGAATACATTTCCTCCCACTTTTTATGCTAGCTAGTTGTCATGAGGTGACAAAATCTGACAGGATTTCTGAGAAGATTTTTAATAAATTAAATAATTGAAATAATTGAAAATGCTAACTTGCTAGTTAACTTCACCTGACAGTCAATAATCAATAAACAACATTCATCACTACCAATACTAGCGCCTATAAAGTGAATATAAATACATTTCCTTATTCATTACTACTACAATACCAGCTAGCTGTCCAAGATGAGCAGAAGTGACAGAATTTCTGAAACAAATTTAAAATCCTAACAATAAACACTGCTAAAGCTAAACAATGTTAAACATGCACGAACTTGACAAAACTTCTGAGAGGATTTAATAAATGTCCACATTGTCCAAATATTCAGAATGTCCATAAACATAATGAAAAAATGCTCACTAGCTGGTTAACCCTACAGCTATCAAAAAAACATCCTTATTTAACACTGCTAATGCTATCTAGCTGTCCGACACAAGCAAACATTATTCCTCGCTACTAAGACTAGCTAGCTGACTATGAGATCTTGATGATTTCTTGGGTGATTTTTAAATAATATCCATCCAATTTCCTAATTCATAACTATAGCTAGCTATACAAGCTACTCAAACATGAATTCTGAGTATTCATAATCATCCATTCTTATTCATTAGGTAACCATGGAAACAGGGCGATACTGTATTAACATTTTTTAGCATTTTCACTGCTTAGGCTAACTAGATTTCACATTAATGCTACACATACAGCACATAGCTAGCTAACATGAGCCAATATCTGAGGCTTTGTTGTCTAAAAACAGAAAAATCCAATTGAGTCTGTAGTCAGACCCTGACTGAATGGTTATAAAATGATTCACACTCACTACATTCTCACTTGTTTGTTGTCCATGTCTCTGAGGTCTGATATTCAGGGGTTTGTTTTGTTTTTTTCAACCTAGCTTGATGGAAAGCTAACAACATGTTCTATTGCTGATAGACTCACAATATGACTACATTCTCTCAATTACTGATGGAAGATAGTTAGTAACCTGGTTACAAATGGCTCCTGCTTCACTGATGATGTCAAGCACTTTTATCAGCTGCAGCCAAAATGCACACATAAAGAAGAGCGTGTCAGGAATCACAAGCTCTTTTTCACCTCTCTCTCTCTCTCTCTCTCTCTCTCTCTATAATATATATATATATATATATATATCCTAGATCTGATTAGTAGGAAGGTGTTGATTAAATTTCTCTTACAGTAGTGCCGGCTGTAATTCAAATCGTATGTTAACATAATGTATAATAACAAGAGCATTAATATTTGCATTTCTTTTGTAACAGACAATTGACAGAGACACGTAAGGCAATCAACCTAATGTAATGCTAATGATAATGCGCTTGAACATGTCATCATTTAGCAAAGAGAAACATTTCGACCATGGGACATGCTTCATGCTTCAATGTGGTTTAACATTAACATCTAGTATTTTTACTAGTACATCTTTGATGATCGTGATACGAGCGAGAACGGGCGACCATTTATAGTTGCTATAGCCACTATAACGGACAACGTGTTTTGTGGGAATTATATTTAACTAGAAATAAGAACGCAAGCTAATATCCCAACAAATAGAAAACAACAAATGTACACTTTTTTTACTTTTGCTCTCCTACAGTATAACATACGTATCTCCAAACAAAATGGTGCTCAGTGAAGCAAACTCACTGTATACAGAATATTTACACAATGATGAAACATATAAAGAATTAGCAAACAAAGCTAAAGCTTCAAAAAACATTCACAGGGTTCACTAGCAATCAGATCGATCAGTTTTAATAAGCGTCGCTCAGGCGATGCGTGATGAGTTAAAATAATTAAATTCTATTTGTTTGTATTGCACTTTTAACAAATCGCATTTACATAAAACTGGAAACAGAAGAAAAGATTAAAGGTTTAAAATTTAAAATTAAGTTATTATTGATATACCTCTAACAATTTTTCCTAATGAGCAAGACTGAGGCAACGAAGACAAGAAAAAACTCCCTGAGATGATATGAGGAAGAAACCTTGAGAGGCATCAGGCTCAGAAGAGAACCTCATCCTCATTTAGGTGACATAATATAAAATAACAAAATAACTCAACACCATGAGGCATTACAAGGCAGATGAGAACTGTACGGTTTTAGCTTGTAGTTGCACAGTGAACTGCGATAGATTGGAGACCTCTGGAAAAAAATATAATAAATGGACTGAACACTGAGAGAAAGTGCATTCAAAGGAATCAACAATGAAAGACAGAATGCAAGAGATTTGTAATTGACGTCAGTGCACAGGACTTGGCTTCGAGGGGGAAAAGAACAGGAGGTGCCAGTCACTCCAGTTAGAAAAAAAAAACATATAAAATTAAATGAATGAATAAATAAAGATGAAAATCATCTCCTTGTAAAAGCCATAGTTTATTTCAAAAGTTCATTTTACTTCTAATGCTTATTCTATATATTTGAAAGAATTAATAATGTTTGCTAAAGCAACTAAAATTGGTGTATGGACAATAACACGGTGTATAAACTGTAAGCCGACTGCCATTGAGGCCCAGATAAGATTTCGAATTGAAATCACAGCAAGTTTAACAGAAAGAAATAAGGTCAAAGACTCACAGCCCACATTTTATTACTGAAGGAAATATATAATTAGGATTGTAGATCGGAGAGATCTCCAGCAGTTAAAAGGATTTCCTCACTTTGTTTTAATATGTTAAGAAGTTTGTTCAGAGAGAGAAAGAGAGAGAGAGAGAGAGAGAGAGAGAGAGAGAGAGAGAGAGAGAGAAGAAAAAGAGGAACGAGAACAGTAAAAGTAGTTAAGTGTCTACATTTGGGAGCAGATCTTGTTCGGTGCATTTCTCTACTAAAGGTCCATGACCTGAATACAGATGGACCTTGTTACATAATGAATGAGAGCTTTACTAAGAGAAGAGATTAGCAACTGACCCTTTTTTTTGCATAGGCTACTTATTTCAGGAACATGATGCTTTCAGGCAGAACCTACTCTGCCATTGAAAAAAAGCCAGAGGGAATAGCTAATTGGAAAACATGCACGTATAGAAGAACCGGTGTAAAGGTGTCTAATTGGTCCCCTGTGTGAATAAAACTTAGTGTGGAGGAAAGCACTGAAAAATAAGTTAGCAATTAATTGTCTAATTGACTGCAAAGGTGTGTAGATATATACTTGAAGTCAATTATGTGTAAGGAATAGGAATGACTTTAAGGAATGAAAGTAAAAAATGGTGTGTGGCCCAACACAAGTTCTCAATAACATCCTCGGACTCGGGAGAAGTTTGATGCACCATGTGCTGCAGTTTTTTTCACAATAATAAAATCCACAAGCCATAAAGATCAATCAGGCACAAATGAGGTAAAACACAAGTACAACAGAGTCGAACAACACAAATACCCCAAACACTCTCAACACACAAACACAAAAAAGGGTTACACAACTCAAGGTTGCAAAGTTCATGTGAAATGTCCTTATTATAAGTGATCAATACATTTTAATTCAATACATGAATGAGTATTAGTATTAGCTTCTTTTATTACTTATGTTATAGCAGCTATTTCGATTCATTTCAATTTATTTGCATAGCACTTTTAACAATGGACATCATTTAAATTTAAAAGTTTTAAAGTTTAAAATTAAGTTACTATTTATCTCGAAAATCGATCCCTAATAGCCTGAGGTGACGGCAGTGAGGAAAAACTCCCTGAGATGATATGAAGAAGAAATCTTGAGAAGAACCAGACTCAGAAGTGAACCTCATCCTCATCAACCGTTTATAGTCCAGTGGAATTAAGCAACCAGGAGCTCCTAAGGAACTAACAGGTCAGCGTCATTTCTGAGTTTATTACAGACTTAACACCTGCCGGAGACTTCAAATGTTCAGTGAAGAAGACCTGAGAACAAAGCTGACCCACACAACTGCAGTTCATGTATTAATGTCTTGTAATGTTATTAACTATTAATGAATGAATGAATTGGGGGCAGGGAGGACTTTATTATCCTCACATATACATTACAGCACAGTGGAATTCTTTTCTTCACATATCCCAACTGAGGAGGTTGGGGTTGGAGCGCAGGGGCAGCTATGATACAGTGCCCCTGGAGCAGGGAGGGTTAAGGGCCTTGCTCAAGGGCCCACCAGTGGCAGCTTGGCAGTGCTGGGGCATGAATCCCAATCTTCCGATCAACAACCCTGGGTCTCAACCACTTGAGCCACCATTGTACTATTGTGGAGTAGTGACACCTGAGACTTCAATATTTTGTATAAAAAATATATGTAAATATATATAGTTGTTTAATTTTTATTTTATTTATCATTTTACTACAGGGTTAAAATAAGCACTTTACTGTCCTAGCTGCTGTTCTAGAAAACTAATCAACACCTTCTGACTAATGTGAAAAGAGAATTTAACTGTTTTACCATCAAACAATAATTAATCTGAAATAATTTCGACTTGGAAAATATTGTGTATCTCAAATGTCATGCATGTTGACTAGAATATTTTATTTGACTACACTCTTCATATTTCTCCTTCCTTTCTCCTGGTTCCAGTGGGCGCTTATTTTCCCTGCAGACAGCGCTGTTTTCCTGCTGCTGAATTAAACATTAAACATTAAATGCTGTGTGACAGCAATAAATAGCATATATCAGAACGGGGATCTGATAATGACCTGGCTCGCATTCGAACACCATTACACCGCTTCTCAGCTGACAACTGCTGAAATGTGATTAGCTAGCAGCTGCTCGAGTCCAGTACATGGAGACAATTGGAGTCCCGAGATGCCGCTTTCATCTATGTGTGTGAAATTACACTGAAGTTTGCTTTGGATTAGACATTGTTTCTGTCCTCCAACCAATTATCATTATAAACAATGAAATTATGGCTCTGTTAGCATGCCTACAGATTCCCAGACACAGACATACCACATACAGTCTCTTTCTCTCTCTTTTTCTCTCTCTCTCATTATAAAGTAAGAGCTGCAAAGAAATCTGCATCAAGTTTAAACTTTTCTGACATACCAACACCAATTCAGTAATATTACAAAATATATATTTAAGAAAAAATGTATTATAAGGAATAAAAAAGCACTGTTATGGAAAAAATAAAATAACGTGATGAAGCAGAGTTACTCTCACCACCCAAACTCGATTATATTCCAATATCAGCACATTCTAAAATTATTCCGATGCTTTAATCCGTTAATTGTTATATTAAACCTTGTGAAAAAGTTCCTTCCTATTATCACTTACATTACAGCAGCTATAAACAACAGCTCCGTTATCTGCATGCTCTGTTAAAGGTGGGGTCTTTGCATGATTATGCTTGTGTGTCATTTTTGCTTGTTTGTTGATCTGCAATCGTATTGTTCTTCCCTTCAGCTATGATAAAGACACATTTCTTTCCATTAGTTGCCTGGGTTACGTATGTATGTGTGGGCGGAGCTATCAATACAGGGGTGGGACCCATTTGGGTTAGGGGCGTGTTTGTTTTGGTGATTTCAAATGTCAACATTGGCTTTCAAACAACGGAGACCCCTCCTTTAAGAGTAAAGGTTAAAATGAAACTTGTTTTCTGACTACATTTATGTTAAATGACTAGAAATCCATCTATCCCAGCCTTCACATGGATTTGTTCCTGTATTTTCAGATTGTAATGATGACTTTGATTATTTTTTCCTACAGTATATATTGATCCAGGCTGATTGATTTAATGATTTCTGAATTAGCCTTATCGCATTAAAAACATGTTACACATTCACTCACTCATTTTCTACCGCTTATCTGAACTACCTCGGGTCTCAGGCGTCATTGGGCATCAAGGCAGGATACACCCTGGACGGAGTGCCAACCCATCGCAGGGCACACACACACACTCTCATTCACTCACACAATCACACACTACGGACAATTTTCCAGAGATGCCAATCAACCTACCATGCATGTCTTTGGACCGGGGGAGGAAACCGGAGTACCCGGAGGAAACCCCCGAAGGCACGGGGAGAACATGCAAACTCCACACACACACAAGGTGGAGGCGGGAATCAAACCCCGACCCTGGCGGTGTGAGGCAAACGTGCTAACCACTAAGCCACCGGGCCCCCAAACATGTTACTTTTCTTTTTATTTTCAGTAACTAATAAATAAATTAGCACTGTGCTTTAAGCATGCATTTAAGAAAAAAACCCTTTTTAATAGAGAGAAGGTGGAGACAAACTTCTACAACTGGATGTTTTGCATAACTAAGAAGCATGTGCAGTATAATTGTAATTAAGTATATGATTTAGAAAAGATTAAGCTAAACCCCGAAAAGATTATTCAGCATGCATTTATTATTGACTAATTAAACACTACACTATTCCAGGACATTGATCATGTTGCTAGTATTTATTACCGTAAAGTAATTTCTGAGTTTTCAGCGAATTCTCTTATCAATAGAACATGCTAATTTTACAAATTTTATTAATATTTACGTACGACTTTGGTAAATTTTGTTTAAACACCATCATCTCCAGAATTAATGACGATCATTATTTTATTTTCTCCAAAAATAGATATGAAGTAAAATTATTGTCACCCATGCCATGTTGTATCTCAGATACCTATTGAAATCCTGTGGTGTGAGGTCGAGGGTATAAAAAGAACTTGAAATGTTCTGCATGGATATGGAGTATCAGAATACATCTCCAAATTTGTTAGACATTACTAAAAAAAAGTCGATTCAGTGCTGTATATTCAGTGTGGTGGAGGAGGAGGAGGTGCTGAGGTGCATTTTGTGAGTAATTTCTTTGAAACGTATTAATACGATGCATTACAGTGTAGAGTTTTGCATGTAGAGTTTTGCATGTCCTCTATATTTTCACAGGTTTCCAGCACCATGCTGGTGTGATGATGGTGTGTTACGAACGAGTGTGTGGTGGACTGGAATGCCATCCAGGGTGTGTTTCGTGTGGATGGACCACAACCACAACAACCCTGACCGGAATAAAGCAGTTATTGTCTCCACATAGCTCCGAAATATCACTTACAGCATTTATTATTTACTTTGTATTTTCATTTTTGCTTATTTTCAAGCAGCACGCCAATAATTCTTCAGTAACAATATGTACAAACGATCTCTATAAAGATATTCTGATTCTGCACATATTAATTTGTCAGCTGTAGCTACAGCACAGTGAATTAGACTACACAAAACATATTACGTGGTCAGTCTGGTGTTTACGAACGTGTGGATTTGCCACTAGCACTGTAATAAACAGGCATTTGTGTAATAGAGATTTTCATTGCTACAGATTTTTAATCCATATCTGTTTGCAGTGTGCTGAGAGAAACTCCCTGAAGCAGACTGCCGAGTTCCCATCAAATCCACAAATTGGTATTTACTGTTGCAACTAAATCAGCTAATTTATTTCAGTCTTTGATTTTTATAGCAAAACATGTTTATTGGACTCACTGCCATACTCTCTCTCTCTCTCTCTCTCTCTCTCTCTCTCTCTCTCTCTCTCTCTCTCTCTCCTTCCTTAGACTTTTTCCTCAGAGACTTGGTATGCTTAAGTAACAACATATGAAACTGTAGAAATGGAAAAAGAAATTCAATACTGTAATAAAAGAAATGTTTTTTTCTCATTTGACGTTTTTTCCTTTTTTTTACCTTAAAAGTATGCACCGAATGTGTTACAGAGAGGTTTAAAAAAGATCAACTGCAGCTAAAATAGTTCTTGGTGGAGTTTTGGTTATAGTGCTACCATTTAATTATCATACTTTAATCTCCTGAACAGTTTCTCAGCTCCTCAGGGTTTTGTTGCCAGGTTTGAGATTCATAGCAAAATAGTGATAATATGACAGAAATGTAGCTGTCATGATGTTTTAAGCATGTTTTTTTTTTTTTTTTTTACATAAAAAATACTTTAAGTCTTGCAAAGTCAGATTTTAGAGGCAAGTTGAACACCTAAAAAGTTATTATTCTGACAAATCTAATACTTTACAAATATTTGGAAAAGTATTTTAAACCTGGGGTCACGGTGGCTTAGTGGTTAGCACGTTCGCCTCACACCTCCAGGGTTGGGGGTTCGATTCCCGCCTCCGCCTTGTGTGTGTGGAGTTTGCATGTTCTCCCCGTGCCTCGGGGGTTTCCTCCGGGTACTCCGGTTTCCTCCCCCAGTCCAAAGACATGCATGGTAGGTTGATTGGCATCTCTGGAAAATTGTCCGTAGTGTGTGATTGTGTGAGTGAATGAGAGTGTGTGTGTGCCCTGAGATGGGTTGGCACTCCGTCCAGGGTGTATCCTGCCTTGATGCCCAATGACGCCTGAGATAGGCACAGGCTCCCCGTGACCCGAGGTAGTTCGGATAAGCGGTAGAAGATGAATGAATGAATGAATAAGTGAAAAATTGCCGTGGTATGAGTGTCATAAATTATTTCCCTCTGTCGTTGTTAGAAAACAGTGAAATTCTTGCTTCATCTCTAACTTCATCACACTACCCTGTCCTATATCATGCCATGTTGTCTTTGATTCCAGACATATTGCATCCACCAAAGCAAGAAAAAGCCACAACGTTTACTGTAAAACTTTTTAAATATTGCAGGAACGTTGTAGATACCCTTAGAAACGCTTAGATACAGTTCCTAGAACTGTAATTTTCTCAACCATTTTCTGCTGTTCCACATAAACAGGCTAGTTATTTTGGAGCGTATAAAGGTACTCTGTCTACTTCAACTCCGTATCTTTAAATATTGAGTTATGGCTGAAGCTTCTATAGGCTTTCTATATTCAATATCAAGAGTTGAAAGTTGACTGTGTCAAATTTCATGGAGATCGGATAGAATTGTAGCAGTAGAGGGTGTTTGTGTTTAAAAATCAAAGTTGTGTAATCCAATATGACAGCACAGAAACTTAAGTACATTGAGATAGTTATGAAGAAGAAGAAGAAGAAGAAGAAGAAGAAGAAGAAGAAGAAGAAGAAGAAGAAGACCTGGCATGACCTAGTGATTCAGTGTGTGAGATATCTGTGTGAGTTTATATCTCTAATCACCAGTTATGGCTAAGTGTCTTGAGGTTAAAGTTATAAATGTAACTACAATATGATGTAATGGTTAAATCCCAGCACTGGGACACTACTTCTAACTGAGGCCAGAAGTCCTTGATAACTCTCCATTGGTCAATCAGAGCTTTGTTACCCAATCATGAGCATGTCAACCCCTGTGATGAGTGCATGGTGACTAGGGTCTTCCCTGCCCTAGACCATGAGTACTATGAGATCCAGGTTCCCAGCAACCCTGTGAAGGTTAAACAGTACAGAAAATGGATGGATGGATGGATGGATGGATGGATGGATGGATGGATGGATGGATGGATGGATGGATGGATGGGGTCTTTGAGCTTATGTATGTGGAAGAGGGTAGATACTCTAGGTCGAGCCTATTCCTCAAAATATCTTATGTTGCCTTGTGCTGCAGCATGAACAGCAGTTTGAAAAGATACTTGGGGTAACATCATATGTTCCATAGGAATCCTGTGCTAATACACCAGGTTGGTACTTTTTGTAATAGATAATTCATTCATTCATTCCTTCATTTTCTACCGCTTATCCGAACTATTCTCGGGTCACGGGGAGCCTGTGTCTTGTAATAGATAAGATTTAGCTAATGATTGGGAATTTAAAAACGACCAAATTAGGTGTAAATCCGAGAAGAAAAAAATCATTTATTCCCTTGTGCTTTTGTACATGGTTGACACTGTGACAGAAACAGTCTATGGTGGTTAGTCTTGTCATCTCTATCCCCACCCACAGGTTCCAGCTCCTCATTAGAGATCCACATTCATTCCCAAGCTAACTGAGATACGGTCCCTCAAGTGGATCCTGGGTCTCCGTCTTGCATTCTTTTGATTCAACGGTCTTACTCTGGTTTTAGCAGCTTGACAGAAGCTAATTTATGAAACTTATACTCATGGCCTTGTTGAAAGAAACATTAAACTGAGGGCTTGTTCTGCAAGCCGAGTCTCTGCTTCACCACAGTAATAGGTGAAGCAGAAGGTCAGAAGTGAATGTACTGGATCGTTCATAAATTCACGTCATATGGCGACCTGCTAGGTAAGGCTAACAGTTAACAGTGTATGATTGTATGATTACTTATCAGATACTTATCAGATACCTAGATACCAGGTCAGATACAAGACAAATGCTTCCTTAATTATTCAACTTTTTTTTTTCTTAGCTTCAACAACAAATTCCACAAATTCCTTGTCAAGTACAGATTAATTTTCGGAATATAATCCTGTTCAGCCATGAGACGTATTATTATTATTTAAATGTGTGTAATTACACTGCTTATAATATTGCAGTAATACGTTTTTTATTCCTGAACATATAATGCTCAGAGCACATATTTTATATTTATAGGAAAACATGATGAGTTTTTGAGGTTTGAACTGAACTCTTTCCATTCAAGAAACCATTCAAACACATGCTAATAACTATAACTACAGATTATACTGTACGGTGGCTTGTAATTTGCACCTGCAACAAAAAAAAAGTAAACCACTTATTTAAAGAGCCAAAAAAGAGTTGTGCTGGTGCCACGTAAAGGTTTTAGCTTCTTACTAAACACAATCTTGGCATATATAAGTATGTATATATATATATATATATATATATACATACTTATATATATATATATATATATATATATATATTTCTGTCTTACACAAGTTATATATAGATAGTTATATATATAGTGTGAATGTGTGTGTGTGCACCATAGTTAATGTTTAGAGTAAGCCGAGAGTGTTTACATACAGCATATATGAACTGTCTCATGGTTGTTTGAAAAAATCCAAACACTCTCCAGCTTTCAGCCATTTTCTTTCTCTATCTATCGGACTTTTCCTACGTTCCCATGCTTCCAACTGGTTTTTATAAAGCAGAACGATCTTTATTTTATTCCTCAGCGAGTAAATAAAAAAGGCTTTACGTAATCAATCTTTCATAAGGCTTTTTAAAATTGTAATATTAAGTTGAGATGTCAGCTGTGCCATTAGAGTGATTCATTCCTGCCGTTTTGCATTTACAATCTGCCTACAAGAGCAGCATCGATTTTTTTTTTTAGACACGGCTCTGCTGTGATTTCCTGCCCATTTCCTTCCATAATTTTAATGTGCAAAAAAAAAAAATAATGTATTAATTTTTGCAGAAGCCGGAGAGAAAGCCTTGATGCAGACGGGGGAAATAAATCTCGTGCCTTACTGCACATGACACAATGTCATGGCAATTGTTCATCCCACAACATCATAATTAATTACCCTGCAAAACAATATTATTCAGTGTAAAACAGAATGAGAGAAAAAGAAAGGATCATGTTTCCAAGCAAAAAATTAAACTGCAATCTCACGTGACACTGAGATATTGAATAATTTGACATGTCTGTGTCAGTAATACAGCATTGCTGTTAAACCCTCGATTCTGATTGGTCGGATTATTTTTTTAATAAACGGCAGATCCGACAGTAGCTTCATTCCTCTAGTTCTAAAATGTTATGTATTCTGTAATAACATAAGTGTGTAATTGCTGATATGGTGGTTTTTCTGTTAGAATCCATTTGTTTATTTATAAAAAAATTTTTTTTACAAGGCTCCGAGTCTTTAGTTCATGAGATCATTTTTAATATGCAATATTAACTTGCATTTTTTGCCTCATTAACTTCAAGAGAGAGAAAAGGAGACGCGGATTGCTGACTATATACTGTATGTTAGGTGCTATAACGTAAGTGATAATAAGAACTAAATGGACACTTGTGGCACAAGGCAAGGGGACACCCTAGACAGGACCCCAATCCATTGCAGGGCACAATCTCACACTACAAACACACTGCAGGCGAGTTAGAGATGCCTACAACACATGTATTTCAACTGGAGGAGGAAACTGGAGTAACCCAGAAGAAACCCCAGAAGAACATGGAGAACAAATAAGCAAACTCCAGGTGCACAGAGAATAGGATGGAATCGAACCCCCAACCCCAGAAGTGTGAGACAATCATGCTAACCAAGAAGCCACCAAAGGGTAAAATAAAGTGATTAATAAGTGAAAAAAGGGGGGCACGGTGGCTTAGTGGTTAGCACGTTCGCCTCACACCTCCAGGGTCGGGGTTCGATTCCCGCCTCCACCTTGTGTGTGTGGAGTTTGCATGTTCTCCCCGTGCCTCGGGGGTTTCCTCTGGGTACTCCGGTTTCCTCCCCCGGTCCAAAGACATGCATGGTAGGTTGATTGGCATCTCTGGAAAATTGTCCGTAGTGTGTGAATGAGAGAGTGTGTGTGTGCCCTGCGATGGGTTGGCACTCCGTCCAGGGTGTATCCTGCCTTGATGCCCAATGATGCCTGAGATAGGCACAGGATCCCCGTGACCCGAGGTAGTTCGGATAAGCGGTAGAAGATGAATAAGTGAAAAATTGCCGTGGTATGAGTGTCATAAATTATTTCCCTCTGTCGTTGTTAGAAAACAGTGAAATTCTTGCTTCATCTCTAACTTCATCACACTACCCTGTCCTATATCATGCCATGTTGTCTTTGATTCCAGACATATTGCATCCACCAAAGCAAGAAAAAGCCACAACGTTTACTGTAAAACTTTTTAAAAATGAACATAACATAGAGCAAGAATGAGAATTTTAAATATTGCAGGAACGTTGTAGATACCCTTAGAAACGCTTAGATACAGTTCCTAGAGCTGTAATTTTCTCAACCATTTTCTGCTGTTCCACATAAACAGGCTAGTTATTTTGGAGAGTATAAAGGTACTCTGTCTACTTCAACTCCGTATCTTTAAATATAGCTTTCGCTAAATGTGCAATAGGCTAATCAAAGCTGTTACATTAACCCCGAGGCATTCAGAATTACAGCAAGCGTAATTAAAATATGGTGGAGGAGGTGGAGGTGGAGGTGGGTTGCTTTTGTGTTCAGTGCCCACCTGGGAATCATTATAAAGGAATGTATGGTGAAGAAAAAGCACATTATGAATGCAGTCCACTCGTATCCCTGCTCCTTTTAAACCACATTAAATACCCACCAAATGTCCTGTAGAAAAAAACAAAAAAAACAAGTGAGACTGAAACCTTTCAGCCCTTCACCTTTTTTTATTCTCATCAGGGATCTGCGAAAACGAGAATCATTCACTAACCCAAATACGATTAAATCCGTTTTAATCACGGCTACGCTAATTGACTCTTTCTGGATGTGCATGTGGCGTTAAGCCTCGGACTGTACAGAAATAGTCTGTAAGTAAACAAGGAGAGGCCTATGGAGTCAGTAAATGTACACCCGTCTGTCAATTTGCGGCTCTTGCTCCTTCTGTTTGGTTTGGCTTTGCTTAGCAACAGCCAGATCGAGTGAACAGGCTACACACACACACACACACACACACACACACAGAACTGGAGTTGTGCCAGTGCTGAGCCTGGATGAGGAAGGAGAAGAAAAAAAAGATCTTTTATAGCCTCTATCCACTCACAGCAGCAATTACACATTATGTATAACGAAATGAGAACCTTGGACTGCTTCTCTCTTCTGCATGTAAATACATGTCAAGTCTGGGATTTTCTGTCCCAGCCGTGTGGACAGAGCTACTTATATTTGGTTAAATGGGCTCTGTGTGTGTGTGTGTGTGTGTGTGTGTGTGTGTGTGTGTGTGTGTGTGTGTGTGTGTGTGTGTGTGTGTGAGATTGAAATTAGTCAAATATTTGTTTAACAACAACGATGAAACCTTTAGTTTCCTCAAATTCAGTGATTAATTATGACAATGAAAGCTTACGATTTCTAAATCTGTTTATTTATAATATATATATATTAGTATAATTATACTATTTATAAAAAAATAAAAGTCCATTCTTTAAAGACATTTGTGAGAAACACTTCACAGTTAAGGTGTATGGTATGTAAGTCTTTTTGAGTGGACTTCTTCTTCTTCTTCTTCTCCTTCTTCTTCTTCTTCTTCTATTATTATTATTGTTACTATGAATGAATTTTGGGCATGAAAGACTTTCTTATCACCACATATACAGTACATTACAGCACAGTGAAATTCTTTTATTTACATATCCCAACTGAGGAGGTTTGGGTCAGAGCACAGGGGCAGCTATGATACAGTGCCCCTGGAGCAGGGAGGGTTAAGGGCCTTGCTCAAGGGCCCAACGGTGACCACTTAGCAGTGCTGGGGCTTTAACCCCGATCCGCCAATCAACGAGGCAGAGCTGTAACCACTTGAGCCACCACTGCACCATACATTATTATTATTAATAGTAGTAGTAAGCTCTTTCACACAAAAATCACTTACATGGTAAATAGGATCAAATATAATGAACTAAATACAATCAAATCAATTCTAACAAAAGAAAAAGCAGTCAAATATCTTCAAAATGTAAAGATTTTTACTTTATTTTCCAAATTCATTTTCTTTGTTCCCATTGTCATTTCTTGGAAAGTTTTCTCAGATATCAGATCCACTATTCTATTTTTTCTAGGATCAAACTGATACCTAAGCTGGATGTTGAATTTATCTAATTTACTTAATTTAAGTGCCAATCAGGGGGCACGGTGGCTTAGTGGTTAACACGTTCGCCTCACACCTCCAGGGTTGGGGGTTCGATTCCCGCCTCCGCCTTGTATGTGTGGAGTTTGCATGTTCTCTCTTGTTGCCATCTCTGGAAAATTGTCCGTAGTGTGTGATTGCGTGAGTGAATGAGAGTGTGTGTGTGTGCCCTGCGATGGGTTGGCACTCCATCCAGGGTGTATCCTGCCTTGATGCCCGATGACGCCTGAGATAGGCACAGGCTCCCCGTGACCAGAGGTAGTTCGGATAAGCGGTAGAAAATGAGTGAGAGAGAGAGAGTGAGAGTAATTGCCAATCATTAGACGTATAAAATATAGAAATTCCACTGAAATAGTTTGCTAACTATCTGCTAATACAAATAGGACGCGCAATTGTAGGCTAATTAATAAGAGCGTGCACTCATAGACTAATAGACAAAATAACAAAAAATAATAAGGTTTATAGGTTTATATGTGTTTTTAATATCTAACGCTTGCATTTTTTTCTTTCTTAATAATTTCTAGAGAGAGAGAAAAGAAAAGAGGAAGATATTGGCCATAGCTGCTATAATATAAGTGATGACATGAACTGTCTTGGTTTTGTGGACATTGTTACTTAATACATTGAAAAAAATGTGACATTGGCAAACAAATGGGAAAATGAAAACAATTCAGTTATTGATTATTCTTTGTATATCAGCACACAGTCAAGTGGTGGCTCAAGTGGTTAAGACGCTGAGCTGCGGATTGGGGTTTAAGCCCCAGCTCTGCCAAGCTGACTCTGTTGGGCCCTTGAGAAAGGCCCCTTAACCTTCTTTACTCCAGTGGTGATGTATCATGTCTGACCCTGTGCTCTGTCGTGTCTGTAGCACACTGTGCTCTGTAGTGTCAGAAAGAAGAATGTTGTCTAAGCTACTGGCCATCTCAGACATCACCTTCCACCTGCTCCATGACATCCTGGACGGATACAGGAGTAGGTTCAGTCGCAGTCTCATTCGACTAAGCTGCTCCACAGAGCGACACAGGAAATCCTTCCTACTTGTGTCCATCAGACTTAATAATTCCTCTGTACAACAATATATCTCACTGTGCAACAATATACCGTTAACTGCGTAATTATTAAAATCCTATTTTTTTTATGTTTTCTGTAGATATTATCTTCTGTGTATATATATTTTTATTTTAGTGACTTGGAGCTGCAGTCACGAACCTAATTTTCCCCTGGGGATTAATAAAGTATTTCTGATTGTGATTATTAAAATAGCAGCAGTTGGTGAACAAAACACAGCATTTAGAGTGAAGTGAATGTGCACATAAGCAGCATATAAACTGCGTTGATTAGATTCGATTAGATTTGATTAGATTAGAATAGAATAGAATAGAATAGAATAGAATAGAATAGAATAGATTCAACTACAATTCTCTATTGTCTATATACATAAACATTCTGTATAGTCATATAAAGTGTGTATATATATATGTGTGTGTGTGTGTGTGTGTGTGTGTGTGTTGAGGTGTGTGTGTGTGTGTGTTGGGGGGGGGGGGGGTTGAGATTGGGGGTTAGAGGTGCCAAGGGATTAGAATGGGGGTGAATAGTTATGAAGCATTCTAAGGATCTGCAAAATCTGAAACATTAAATTTACAGATTGTCAGAGCTGCTGATAATTTATGGATAAATATGGCAAGAATTCAGAGCATGTTTTAATCAGTGCATGTGCTACTGTTGGATGGTAGAGAGAGAGAGAGAGAGAGAGAGAGAGAGAGAGAGAGAGAGAGAGAGAGAGAGCACATTTGTGTCTTTTGTTCTTATATTGAAGTGGTCGTGAGTGATGGCTTTCTTTTTGTTTCCAGTCTATTCATTGCATTACTAATAAGCATTAAATCAGATTTAGCAGATTTAATGCATTTTGATTACTCCAGAGAGACAAGCTTGAAGTTAAAGACAAAGCCGCCTTTGCTTTGTCTTCATCCTTTATAAATAGCACTTTTCAACAGATGAGCATCACTGCTCCTCAAACACAAACCCTCACAAACACATATTCCTATTAATAAACACCAGAATACTCAATCGCTCTGATTATCCCTGACTGACTTCATAAACGCTTCGTAAATACGGGAATTAACGAACACGCAGAATCATCAAGGCTAAATTGTAATGTGGGACAAATTAGTACAACATTTACATCTTTAATACTGGCACTTCAAATTAATCTGATATTGTTTTTAGTTCCTGTTCTTGTAACTCACAGCATGTTACATGAACACGGCTTTGCAGCGGGAATGAAAATGACTCTGGATATTAAAGTGACTCATACAGGAATGCTTCGATATTTTATTTACTCGAAATTTTAATTACTTCTTTGTAAGACTGGAGCGTATGTTCCATTAGATGACAAATGAACAAAATATCTTCCTGTACAGCAAAGGAAAAAAAAAAACATTCACAAAACCTGTTTACTCAAAAAGCCAGTCATTGAATTCCATCCGTTATTATAAAAGAAAGCTTTTTATTTCTGTTTGAACTGCACATCTTTAACTTCAAAGCCTGCCTCTATGGAATAATCACTGTGCATTAAATCTGCTCAATGTAATTTAAGGCTTATTAGTGACTCACTGAAAAAAAAAACCAGGAAACTAAAATACATCAAGAAAAAAAAATAAAATAAGGAAAACTAGTTAAAGCTACATTTATTCACATAGTCATGCACATAGACACATCGGTCCTTTTTTTGTAATTTGTACTTTGATCGAACAGAGTGGGTCACGGTTGATCTACTTTTAGTTTAGTAAAAGGATTTAGGAAATGAAAGCTACAAAAAAAAGCTAAGTAAATAATCCGTGTTGTTCACATTTATTACAGCTGTGACTGTATTTCATGTGCAACTTCTCAATCACTGGTGATGCTCATGACAAAATATGAGTCCGAATGAAAATATCTATTATAACCACCTGACATGACTGTCTCTGATAAGCTGCATGAAACAACAGTCTGGGCTAGAAAGAAATCAGCCCCAGTCTCTCTTATAGTTTCTTGATACCTTTTGATTGATTTATTTACCGCTCGTTAGTGGTTCACTGTGCTTAGCAAAAGAAGAAGAAGAAGACTATCTGTGTTGTCTGGGTGGGACAAATAGTAAATAGCATATCCTCTCTCTGTCAATCACAGCAGGACTAGCCAATCGCAGGCATGTGTGAGGCTATGTCATGTATGCTGCGATACTAAAGAGGAGATCTGAACTCCATGTGATCTTTTGCATCAGTACAACATTTGTTTGACTGTATATTTATAATCACATCCTCCAGTGTCACCCATATGAGGATGAGGTTCAACTGAGAGTCTGGTTCCTATGTATCAAGGTTTCTTCCTTTACCATCTAAGGGAGTTTTTTTCTTGCCACTGCTGCCTGAGTCACCTCAGACTTGCTCATTGGGGATAAATACATATACATTGTGAACTAAATATATCTAATATTAATCTTGAATTTTGTATTCTTTTAATCTTTATATTATTCTTTATATTAACCTTTCGTTCTATGTTTATGTTCTGTAAAGCTGCTTTGAGACGATGTACATTGTAAAAAGCGCCATACAAATAAACTTGAAATTGAAATTGAAATGTATGCACAAGGAGGTTGATAGCTCTCACCTCAGATTTTGTTTGTGTGCATTTAAAAGGTTATATACATGACTTAGAGGAAGCATTTCTTAGCCTTTACCTTTCCTGATTGCTTATTGATGATCGGTGGGTGGAGATTAGTAGGCAAACAAATAGGCAACCAAATCAGCAATAATCTAAAGTTGAATCTAAAGTTTAAAAAAAAAACTAATATTTATGTATTTTTTATCTTTGACAGACATGAAGGCTTAGCTATGCTGTACGTTTCCATATTGTCTAGCTAATATAAGGAGATAAAGCTTGAACCTCCAGATGAGGAGCCTTTTTGTCTGCAGTATTATGTGAATCATATCGCCTCCATGGTTTGGCAAACATCATAACTATTTAAATGTCTCTTCATTGCCTTAAGTCATGGCAGCTGCATTTAAAACAGGGTTAAAAGGATTTGTGTTAAAGACCTTCAGTCTACTCTACACATGCACACCCACATTTAAATTGTGTACTCCTGTATTTAAAAACCACACAAGCCTGGGAATTACTAATTACCCCACATTAAACAGTATTCCTATTCAAACTGCTATTGTATCTTCTCTGCCCTTTTTGGTGCTTCCTAATTAAGCATTTATAGCTGGGCTGATCTATTTTTCCTCTGCTGCTTTTTTTTTTCGTTGTTAAGTGGAAAGGTTGATGAAAACAAAAAGAGAAAAAAGAAAAAAAAAAAAGAAAAAAGAAAAGAAAAGATTGGCAGTTCCTCCATTTGTCAGTCCATAAAAATGCAGCCTGTGCTTAGAATGGAAATGGCTCATGAAAGGAGAGAGGGGTGGAGAGGGGGATGGGATGGGATGGGGTGGGGGATGGGGGTCTTGAACGAGGGAGGAGAGGGAGGAGGAAAAGAGAGCTTGTTTTCTGAACCAGAGGAATGAACCTGGCAACCCCATCATTCAGTGTTTGAATAGAGCAGGCACTTCATTGCTTCTCAAATCAACACAGACACACACACACACACACACACACACACACACACAAAAACACCACCTCAAACTACAAGTTCATTACACTGACCCAACATCACATCATCGTTCTATTCTCTCTCTCTCTCTCTCTCTCTCTCTCTCTCTCTCTCTCTCTCTCTCTCTCTCTCTCTCCTCTTTTCCTCTATGCAACAAGCAAGCATTTGGATTAATCAAGGCTTTCTGGCTCTTGCCATCTGCAGTTCATTTGCAGTTTATTCCCTATATGCAGTTTATTGTTATTGCTGTAAGAAGCTCGAGAAAGAGAGCGATTTTATTACAGCACACAATAACTATCACGTCCTGCATCTTTTTGTGACCCATCGATAAGAAGCGTGATTGAATTTCAGATTTCTAATATAATCGTGCGAAAAGAGAAAAGAACAGAAGGAAATAAGAGGGAAAAAAAAACAATTAGAGTACAATTAAACACGTAGTACGTCTCCATACATGGGAGTCGTGTAAATATGGTGCTATTTTAGTTACTATTTTAACACATGAGCATCAATCACAGTGAATTTGACACTTTCTTTTGTTCGCTTGCACACACTGAACAAACACAGCTGCTAGCAGAGAGGAGAGAGGATTGTTAGCACACAATATCTTAGCCTTCCACCTGTCTTAAGTCTGGCGTCTACACGGAGTCTTATCTCTTTATAGCGTCCTAAAAAAAGCACTGGATATTTCTTACGCTCAAATTACACCCAGCTAACTCAAACTCACTCTCTTACACACATGCACAATTAAAAACAAATGATTAACAGATAACAGTTCGCTCACATTTCGTTAATTTGGTGGGTTTTTTTTTACATGTCAATGCAGGTCTGGTCTGTTTTAACCACAAATGTCAATAGCCATAATGATGAAATTAATATATATGTAAACAGTCTCAGCTACAGTATATACACACTGAACTAATCCTCACAAGCTGCTAGCAAAGCAAAACTAGACATTTACTTTTCAAACTTAAATACTCATTAGTAGGCAAATCACTAACTGTGTCGTGTAAAGTGAAGAAATAGATGAGCTCAGCTAAAATCAGGGGAAAGCTAAGCTTGGGCAAATAATCAACAGTGGCCCAAATACTGTATAAGTTCATGCTAGCATCAAGTCACTCGAGACGCTAGCAGTTTTTCGTTTGTATGTATAACTAATAACTAATGAGTTGTTTTCTGTTTAACTTTTTAAATTTCTTGTGGTGCTTTATTCACAGTCATGATGAAAAAGAAAGTACACCCTTCTTCAATGCTAGGTTTATATGTATCAGGGCTGAAATAACTAAATAACTAAACAATACCTCACTAATTTCTATAACCTCAGGTGACAATATCATAAAGGTAAAAAAATACAACGACAATTCCCAAATGCGTTCATTTTTTCTCCCAAAAAATAAAAACTAAGTACACCATATAATTTATTCACACGTAGCACCGTAAATAAACAACAACTTGAACTAATGATTTTCTGTGAGTATGAGTTTATTGGTCTCTCACATCACACTCTGCTTTACAACATTGCTTCAGTTTGTTGATGTTTAAAGGAATCTGTCCATATCCTACCATTTACAGCATTTGGCAGACGCCCTTAATCCAGAGCGACTTACATTATCTCATTTTTTTATACAGCTGAGCAATTGAGGGTTAAGGGTCTTGCTCAGGGGCCCAACAGTGGCAGCTTGGTGGACGTGGGAAGGTTGAACTCACAACCTTCCGATTGGTAGCCCAACACCTTAACCACTAGGCTACCACAACACCATAATGGGATTGAGGTCTAGACATTCATTCATTCATTCATTCATTCATCTTCTACCGCTTATCCGAACTACCTCGGGTCACAGGGAGCCTGTGCCTATCTCAGACGTCTTCGGGCATCAAGGCAGGATACACCCTGGACGGAGCGCCAACCCATCGCAGGGCACACACACTCATTCACTCACGCAATCACACACTAGGGACAATTTTCCAGAGATGCCAATCAACCTACCATGCATGTCTTTGGATCGGGGGAGGAAACCGGAGTACACAGAGGAAACCCCCGAGGCACGGGGAGAACATGCAAGCTCCTAAGCCACCGTGCCCCTAGGTCTAGACATTGACATGTCCATTCTATAAAATGTTTTTTTCATTCAGATGAATTCAGATTCAGATGACCCATTTCTGCTCACTTTAACTGCTTAACAGATGCCTTCATGTGCCCTGAACAGATGGTCTCAACAATATTCCGATATAAACTCATCGTCGTCTCAATGACTGCAAGATTCCCAGGTTCTGTGGTTGTTGGTTGGTTTTTTATTAATCATGGCACTTTGAGTGATGATCAAACATTTTAATTTGATGCTAATCCTGTTGAAAATTTAGAAAAACAAATTGTTTAAAAAAACTCAATAGTGTGAAATCAAGAATTAAGAATTAAGGCATGAATTAAGCAGCAGGTCACTGAATTAAGGCAAGTGAGATGTCTTGAGTAAGAATTTTAGCACAGATTAAATAAAAAAAGATAAGATACATCAATACGTTGAACTTGGCAATGTAAGGTCCATAAATCCGTCCTCTATTTCCTCTAGATGCCATGCAATAATTTAGAGCCAGTTACTACATAATGATTTTTTTTACTTTTTAAGTTGTTCAGCAGAAATTTACATTTACCAATATCCCTTTGCAACAAATACACAAAATTGCACTTACTAAGATCTAAAACTCAATCTAAAAGTCAATAATGCGTCATTATTCATGCAGTCAGCTGGTTTTGTTAAAGCAGTTGTATATAAATTACAAATAAGGGGTAAAGACTTGATACCTGAGGTACACCAGTGGGACTGTCTTTGTCATCGGTGCCAAAGTGTTCTCTGTTAGTTATCTGTTGTATATTGAGCTCTTGGTAGATAATCTACAGACTCAAACACAGCAAAACTTTGCCAACTTATGATAGCAGGAAGGAAATATGCCATGATTAACAGAAGCACTGACTTCGCAAATCTGGTTTTAAGCATAGGAAGAGGAGAAAGGGATAAAAAGATTTGCAAACCATTCTTTGAAAATGCCTTAGCTAAAAAGCAGATTAGGGAATGGATCTGTAACTGTCTAAATAGGTACTGTCAGAGCCAGGCTTTTTTTTTTAAGCAATGGTGTGACAGCAACAATTTATTAGTTTATTAGAACAGAACCTGCAGCAAGAGACATGTTAATCAAGTGAGGAACTGAAGAAAAGATATCTATCAGGCACCAGTTTAAGAAGAGGAGCAGAGACAGGCTGGAGGTGACAGCAGAATGAATTGGATTTTGCTGTAAGTTCTTAAACGAAACAAGACGAGCCCAAATTAAATGTGTAAGAAAGTTTTCAGAGATTTGAACCAGGGTATCTGGTGAGCCAAAGGGACTCAGGGCTGGTGGGAAAGTGTTGATTGATAATATAGAGTTTGTGTTTTAAATAAGATGAGAAGGGATTGCAACACATTGCTCGTCAGAGCTACGGTCGGAAACGATGCAGTAAGAGGGCTTTGTCTTTGGAACTGATGAGATACCAGTCAGTTTGTACTAACAGCAGAAAAGTAACGAGAGCACCTTACAGTATATACAACATATCCAGAGGCAATAAAGTGAACAGTAAGACCAGTTTTCCCATACAGATGATTCAGCTGCTGGCTTTTAGCATTTAAGGTCTAGAGTTGAAGGCTAAAGTGCAAAATATTGTCAATGTAAGCAAGTTATAGTGAAATAAATATGTCTTCAGTAAACAACAGTGTTGCAATACTCAAGTAGCCTAAAGAGAAGTGGAGAATAGAAGAGTGAATAGTGCAATAGTGAAGTGTTCACCCTATCATTGGAAGTTCAGAAGTTCACTTTCTGCTGATGGAATGGCCAGAAGCTTAAGAGAGAATATTTGACCTTGTGCGAGGTTCTTCAAGCATCTGCAGATGCCTGATGATGCTACCTGTGCGCTAGTTCCAAATGCAGTGATGCAGTGGCTAGAGTTGTGTCATAAAGGAAGCGTGTATTGGGCTTCGTCCTCAAAATTTGGAAGGCAGTGTTTGGCTATAAGTCATTTAATCAATCACTTCAATATGTTTATTTTGTAATAATGTCTTTTTATGGTCAGCCCGGTGTTTGTTGCCATGGTTCAGGCTTTTTCAGAGGTCTACAATTCAAGAAGACTGGCACGGTGGCTTAGTGGTTAGCATGTTTGCCTCACGCCTCCAGGGTTGGGGGTTCGATTCCCGCCTCCGCCTTGTGTGTGTTCAGTTTGCATGTTCTCCCCGTGCCTCGGGGGTTTCCTCCAGGTACTCCGGTTTCGTCCCCCGGTCCAAAGACATGCATGGTAGGTTGATTGGCATCTCTGGAAAATTGTCCGTATTGTGTGAGTGAATAAGAGTGTGTGTGTGCCCTGTGATGGGTAGGCACTCCATCCAGGGTGTATCCTGCCTTGATGCCCAATGACGCCTCAGATAGGCACAGGCTCCCCGTGACCCGGGGTAGTTCGGATAAGCGGTATAAAATGAGTGAGTGAGTAAGAGTGATAGGGGTAGTAGTCATGTTGTAGAACTGGCTAGCTAGGAACTGGCAGTGAATAAAAATGAGTAAAAAGATTCTTCAACTCAAAAGTGTACTTCTTGTACATGTTTTTTTTTTTTCCAATGACATATGCTATTGTTTTGGTCCTGTCTCCACACATCTTACCGTCGGTTGCTTTCCTATTGTGCTTGCCTTTTCTGTGTCACTCTAGACCCCCCTTCCTGATTTTTTGTCTGAGCCATGTTTTTTATTCCTGTCGTTCTAATTCTAATCTGTTTGATTAGAATTTTGACTATGATATTTGGATAGTCCATGATAAATTCCATACCAAGTTCATACACTTGCATCCTGTCTTCAGTGACATCAAAAACATGACAAATTGGTTCCTTTGGATAGTTAAAGATGTTATCTTTACATGGAATATTTCTATATAAGAAACTTTATGTTGTTGGGTTCTACATAGGGTTACAAGACTTAAGTCTAATATTGGACTTAAGTCTGGTCTCAGAATGTTTCCTTCAATGACTTGGACCTATTTTCATTTGTACTTGGTCTCAGTCTTGCCCATTGGTCTTACTAACTGTTTTCTTGGAGTTTGTTTTAAAAAAAAATCTTGACAACAAAGAATTCATTCTTCTATAGACTCTAATAATTGGTGTGATGCCTGGACAAAGCCAACTATTTGATAGAAAAGGATTTGACCTTCAGTCTTGATTTTGACAGGTTCAGTCTATTATCATTCAGACGTGAGTTTGACTTGGTCTCAACCCAGTTAACACGCATTTATGACTCTCTTTCTCTTGTAATTATCATGGACTTGAAATGGTGGTCTTGACAAGAATCTAAGTTCCACCGAAGGCACAGAGCACTAAATAATCTAATAAGAATCTAAGAATCTTTTTGCTACGTTGCTTATATTCACTTACCATAAGGCAATGATGTATTGTTAAGATAATTCACTTCTTTATAGTCTGCAAAATCTCTCTCTCCATCTCTTTAAATCTTCTAGACATTCACAGTAAGGTGAATATATATTATTTCGAATAGCAGCACTCGTAAGAGGGTTCATTACTATGCAACAAACTGCCTAGCAATATGTTGTGTACTTTTGTCCTCAATTGTTGTGCTAGTGTGGTTTTTCATTTGCATATCCCCCTCAGGCTTGCAACTAATGATTACAAAAGCAAAATGATAAACAACTTTCACAACACATTAAACTTGTTTTCCTATCACATTATAGTGACATCAGTGTAAGCAGCTAAACTAAGCACAAACATACTGCAGGCACGAGCAGCTTGCTAACAGATAATGGACTATATTGCTGTTATATTAGTGCACATACAGTACAACCACACACATACACATACTGAAACAAAGCACACACTCTGACATCTCACATGATAGTTAACCATATGTGCAAAGGCTTGTGGGATTTGATATCTTTAAGGTGAGTTTAAACTTTCACGCAGGTAGGATCTGAAGGTTTCTCCTCTCATGCAGCTGGGAGTGGGCTTTATTTGCTCATGCAATGGGCATCAGATATGTAAGAAAAAATGCCACTGTGGCTTGTGCAACTTTGAGGTACATACTGTATTTATCATGTTCCTTCAAGGTCAAGGTCACTGAGGAACCACGCAAGGTTTGTTAAACTTTCTGGTGCGGTGGATGGAGTTGGTCAGAATTCTTTCAGGAACTGGCTGAATTGGACTTTCTTCTTCTACTCCTTCTGTGGGAGTATGAAAGAGTGGACAAAATGTCTGCAGGAGAAGAAGGGGTGGTAAAAAAGTTTGTTCTGCAGTGGTAGGAAGGACTGGTCAAACTTCGTCTTCTGCAAGACTGGATGGGATTCGTCAAAATCTCTACAGGTTTATATGTGAATGTTCTGTTCTGCTGAACTGGGTGGAATCTAGCAAAAATGTTCCTGCTATATATTAAATTGCTCAAACCTTTTGTTGAAATGGAAGGAATTGATCAAAATTCTTTCAGGGATAGACTGGCTTGGAGAAAGTATGCAGGATTAGTCAAAATTCCTGGCGGAGTGAATTGAGTTGGTCAGAATTTTTTCAGGAACAGGCTGAACTGGACTTTCTTCTACTTCTGTATGAGTATGCAGAATTCAAAATGTCTGCTGGAGCCGAAGGGGGCGATAAACAATTCTGTTCTGCAGGAGTGGACTGAGATCGTTCCTGCTTTCTGTATGAATTTGTGGGATCTGTCAGAATTTTTGCATATTCATGCATGATTGGTAAAATTTTCTGCTTGGCAGAAGCAGATGGGATCGGTTCAAAATTCTGTTCCACAGGAGTGGGTGGAATCTGTCCAAATTTCTGCAGGAAATTGTATTATTTTATTAATTATACAGGATTGCTCAAAGTTTCTGGTAGCGTGGATGGATCTGGTGAAAATTCTTTCAGGAACAGACTGTATTGGACAAACCTTTCTGTGGGTGGATGCACGATTGGTCAACTATTTTGTTCAGCAAGAGTGGACAGAATTAGAGGAATGGGAATGGCAGGATTTCTGCAGGTTTATGTGGCATTAGTCAAAATTTCTATTCTGCAGGAGTGGGTAGGATCTGCCAAAGTTTCTGGTGAAGTATGTAGGATTAGCCAAACTTTTTGTTAAGGTTAATGTGATTGGTCAGAAATTCTTTTAGAAACAGGCTGGATTAAACAAACTTTCTGTCTTTCTGTGGGAGTATGCAGGATCGGTCAAACTTTCTGGAGGACGAGTAGGAAGTGATTATAAAAAAAAAAACCCTAACCCTAACCCTTGATTTGAAGGGGTTGGCAGAATTGGTCCTACTGGAGGTGTTATTGAGAACTGTCAATATACCTGTAGGTTTTTGTAGGTCTCGTCAGACTTTCTGTTTTTTGCTAGGAGTAGACATGACTGACAAGGTGTCTTCTGGAGCAGACAGGATTGGTCAGAATTCCTACAGGAATATATAGGAATGAGATTATCAATGAAACCTAACAGACAACATAGATGGGGAAAAAAAAAAGCTTAATAAAAATGAATGGGATTAAAGAAATGGTGGAATTATTTGTGGCTTTAGTTACTGATAGTCGTATTCACTCTGCTGCTAATGGGAAATGTTTGGTTTTCTCAAATAATACAGCTGCAGTGATTTTGATGTTTCGTTTGGATCCATCAAACACTTTCCAGCCAAAGTAACAACCAGTGAGGAGTCATTTAAATGGTGCCAGGCAAGTGAAAACTAACAAAATCTCACACCAGTTAGGATTCATATGAATTTTGCATGAGATCAGAATGAGTGCACTGTTGACATGCCTGTAGAAGTGGTGATAGGTGGAACTAGAGAAATATTTGGAATTGCTTCTTTTTTTTTTCACTAACATTTGTTGTTAATATCACTTTGAATTTCTTCAATGAAAAGAATGCATTCTACTCCACATTTATACTTGAGATAAAGTGTCATTTGGAACCTGACACCCAAATCCTCTGGTATGATTTCCTTGGACAGCAATGCTATATCATTCATCACTGCTTTTCAGTCTAAACTCTTTAAGAATCCTAATGTTAAACATACAAATTCATATTGTTATTCTTATTCTCTTGAACATATTTAACCACATGTGAACTTTTGGAAATGTTATTCTGTTGTAATAAATCATGCCAACTTTTTTTTTTTCATTTAAAATGAATTATGTACATGGTAATAAAGTCTCAGTACCTTCTTCCACATCACAGACTTCAGGGACCTTCTGTTTTGTTTTTTTTTTTCTTCTTTTTTTTCTTCTTTTTTTTTGCATATATAAATAAAATGAATAAATACAGCATATATCAAAGCTTCTTCTCTCTTTCGCTATCTCTGTCTCTGCTGTTGGCTGTGATGCTCCTGGCATATGGGTTTTTAAATACTAATTGCCATATGGACACATATGGCTAGCATTGGGGAAATAATAAAGACAAACCAAATTGAGGGTCACTGGTGACAGACAGAGATTTGGCTTTTGGAGGACAAAGGGATTCTGGGTAATTTGGCACAAGTCTTTTGGGTGTAACTAATCTGTTATGGCACCCAAACAGGCAAAAGCAGAAGAAGGGAGATTGTACACAAACACTTGGGCAGGAAATGCAGTTTTACAGCCCAGTACACTACAGCAGACAAAACAGTCTGCAGGCTTGCGTCATTTATCATAGACATGGCATCCCAAAACCATTGTTCAGAAAGCTTAAAAAAACACACATTCAGAAATCAGTGAATTGGAGATTGATTTAAATGTAGTTACAGCAATTTGAACAAACACGGTCTTTTAAGTTATAATGAGGTTGTTGATTCTGTGAATCCACAAGCATGTAGTTACAAGATTTAAATAAAGCTTAAACAAGTGCAATATGTATTAAGTCCTGGTATTGTATGAGATTCCATATTAAGTAGAAAAAATATGTTTAAAAAATAAAGTTAATGCACAAGTTTGCAAAATATGTATTACGGGAGTACCAATGTATAGTCTCCTGCTGTGTTTTTAAGATTTTGGGGGGAATCTCTCTAGATTTGTATTATTGTTGTTGTTGTTGTTGTTATTGAAGTTGTTGTTGTTGTTGTTCTTGTTCTTGTTGTTATCAAGTCCCCAGTTTTTGTGTGGGCATAAGCTGTTGTACTTATCTAATTATTATTCTTCCATTTTACCTTATAATTAAGATGATAATTATTATTGTTGCTGTTGTTATTCTTCTTATTGTTGTTTATCCACTTATTTTTACTACTTGTTTACCATTTTTCCAAATCAATAAATGACTGCTCACAGCAAAATATATGTTTTTTTTTTGGACTATGTTTATTTATTCCTTATAAAACATTCATTCACAACATAGACCTTTGCATTTATAGACACGTTAATTGGGTGTATCCTAATAAATGATCTCCAACAATCAGTGCAAACCTACGAACTTCTTCATGAAAATAACACTTTGCAAAATTTTAAAGCGTTTTTAAATGAACGTGGAATTCTGTTATTCTGTAGTTTTCTAAAAATTCTGGAGGTGAAAGATCTATCTACATTTAAATGTGCACCTTTTTGCAACCCCGTGTTTAAAAACTTGCAAAGCGTCGGTGCAAGCATCAGTGTTTTGAATAGTTGTATTATAGTTGTATTCATTTATTGCAATAGAACTACTCACACTGATTCAAACATATCCCACTCCTCTGTACCATACAGCTAATATTCAGAAAATCTGAATGTTCCTCAGAAAAGAAACCTAAACATCTTGAAAGCTATAATGCTTGTGCAACTGACAGAGAAATGCTATTATTGCTCAGCCCTTGTAAATGTACCTGTTTTTCATTTTCTGTTTTTTGGCCTTTTCTAAGGGGTTTTGTTAGTAATTTAGTCAAAAAAACATGATTCAAGGACACAAAAACTTTATTCAGTGTATGAAGCTGCATACAGATGACTGTATATAGATACATCTTTACTCATTTTCTCTAGGCAAACAGTATGTGTGCATTTCTTCACCTTTCTTCCTTCTCTCTCTCTCTCTCTCTCTCTCTCTCTCTCTCTCTCACACACACACACACACACATTCTCTCTCTTCTTGTCTGTCTCTCTCTCCATTACAGCAGACTGGTAGTGCTTCAGGCTTGAAACTCAATTTCTCAGCTGTTGAATGGGCAGCGATTGCACAGAGCTAACTCAATTGTGGAGAGAGGCCAGCACAGTCCCTTGAATAGATTGGGGCCTCGACTTTAATACAACATCAGTCATGTAACACACAAACACATTGCTATTCCATTTCAAACCACAACACTTACAAATGGATAACTTTAAAAGCAGGCTATATGCTCATTATATTGTCGCTGGAAGAAGGGGGGAAAAAAATCCCATGAATATGTTTAGGGAATTTATTTATTTATGTTACAGTCTCACATTCAATCACCCAATGTTGGTTCAGGTTTTTTCTGTTATGTCTCTATTATTATAAACTGCAGTACTGTTTTTTATTATTATGAGTATTATTATTATTACTACTATTTGCTCCTGCAGCAAAACAGACAATGGGAAAACAGCCGGTTGTAATAACCCCTGACTAAAATGCGAATAGAGAATGTATTGTTTGTTACTGAGTAAATTATGTATGTTGGTTTGAATTACACTGGGCTGGAGGGATGCTTCATGATTCCCATGGCTGTATGGCGAAACGGGTCATTTATTTGCAATTACAAGCTCATTGTAATTGCTGAGGACTGCGTTTGGTGAATGTCTGGTGCAGGGAGAGACTCTAATTCTCGTCATTCAGGTGAATGGTGACAGAGTTTGGGGGGGGGCAGTGAGGGGTATTTTTTTTTTATCAAATACAGTGTTGGAATACAAATTCAGATTTATGAGACTCACAGCAATAATAAATACAAAAAAAGAAGAGGAAGAAAAAGAAGTAGAGACTTAAACAATATGTACAGTCTATATATATATATATATATATATATATATATATATATATATATATATATATATATATATATATATATATATATAATGTAATATATAGTACTTTTCATACATTAAAAAACACCACAAGGGAAGGAAGGAGTAATAAAAAAAAAAAAGAGTCAATATAAAAGATCAGAATTCTAAGAAAACATTCTATATCTCTTATTATATATATATATATATATATATATATATATATATATATATATATATATATACAGTATAGTACCTATATATGATATATATTTACTTTATATTTATTAAAAAACCACATATGGAAATGAGCAATAGAAAAGAATAATATTATATTATATAAAAATATAATAGAAATTCAAAGAATAGTATAAATAATTAATTCATTTAAAATAGTGACAAAGTTTTAATTAGGATGTTTCACCTCAGCCTAATTATCATTTGTTTCATATTTCTGATTCTAAGTAGTTTAATTTAATTCAATTCAATTCAATTCAAGTTTATTTGTATAGCGCTTTTTACAATGGACATTGTCTCAAAGCAGCTTTACAGAACATAAACATAGAGCAGAAGGTAAACATAAGGAGTAGTATAAAGAATTAATATAATAAAAATTCAAGATATATATAGTTCATGGTGTGTATGTATGTATGTATGTATGTGTGTATGTATGTATGTATGTATGTATGTATGCATATGTATTTATCCCCAATGAGCAAGTCTGAGGTGACTCAGGCAGCAGTGGCAAGGAAAAACTCCCTTAAATTGGTAAGGAAGAAACCTTGAGAGGAACCAGACTCAAAGGGGAACCTCATCCTCATATGGGTGACACTAGAGTGTGTGATTACAAATATTGTGACGTATCCTGGTCACGTCACATTCGGATGATATCACATGCTCGTCTCCACTTACCTTTAAATTTTTTGGCACCCTAGCTTTCTGTCTACTTGCTTCCAAAAGTAACACTGACCCTTATGTCCACTCGCCTCCAAAAAGCACCCGCCTTTGCGAATACTTCAAATACGTCAAAGCCAACATCAAAGTTTGTCGCGACGATCTTTACAAATCTAGTTTAATATTGTTAACATTTTTTTAATAACTATAATAGGTGAAACGTTATGTGTATTGTGTAGATTTCTTCTCATACTATAAATTACTTTTATGTCCTGTATGAGTTTTCTAACAGTGCTATAACTAATGCAAGTTTAATTAGAATATATTATTATAATATAATATAATAAAGTGGCTTGACATCATGAAGACAAAGTTATATGCACGGCTCTGATTATCTCTGATCATTACATAAAGTGAATTCTATGCTTCAGATGCAAAACCCTGCTCAAAATTTACTTGGGCATTTATGCAGAGGAACAAGTACAATGTTCTGGAATGGCCTTCCCAGTCCCCAGACCTGAATATCATTGAACATCTGTGGGGTGATTTGAAGCGGGCTGTCCATGCTCAGAAACCATCAAACCAAACTGAGCTGGAGATGTTTTGTAAGGAGGAATGGTCCAAAATACATTCATCCAGAATCCAGACACTCTTTACAGGCTATAGGAAGTGTCTAGAGGCTGTTATTTCTGCTAAAGGAGGCTCTACTAAATATTGATGTGATTTTTCTGTTGGGGTGCCCAAATTTATGCACCTGTCTAATTTTGGTTTTGATGCACATTTTCTGCATTTTCTGTTAATCCAATAAACCTAATTTCACTACTGAAATATACATATATATATATATATATATATATATATATATATATATATATATATATATATATATATATATATATATATATAGGAAGTCAGGGTTGTTTATATTTTATGAGATCTTTGTGTAAATGACACAGCTATGATACTCAAACTAGAACTAAGAGTGAGATGAATGTTCTCTGAGCTGTAAAAAAAAGTGTTTCATATTTCTACTTGATTGACATCATCACTGTTACTGTTACACAAAGTTGAACAGTAAGTCAGCTCAAGAACTTGACATATCAAAAAAAAAAAGAATAAACTTGATCACTTGACATTTTTTTACTGGAATTAGCCTTCTTACGTAGGTGTTAAGTAGCCATAATACACATCATCCTTAATAAAGTAGCATGGACTCTGGCTTCCAGAAAGCATCTATTTATTCACTTGGATGCAAATTCAAAGAAAATATTTAATGTGTTTTAAAAAGCCTGCAATGTGAAAGCAGAGGTCTTGCCAATGCAATTCCAGCACATCTTTGAAGTGTAAATCAGCGTTCGCTGAGAGCAAATCCACGGCGAAACCGTATTAAAATATCATTTCAGTCACGTGAACCAGACACTTCAAATGTAAGGACCAACATTGCAACCGAGATTTTGTATAACACCAAATCAACCATTGTTTTAAATGATCTGTAATCTTTTAGTGTTCTTCTCAGAGGAGTAATCCCAGAAGATGGAGAGACCAGGATCAGATGGAATGTGAAAGTAGGCTGTAAAAGCAGGAAAGAGGAATCATGTCTGATGTTGAAAGGGAAGATGACAGGCCATAAGTTAGAGGCGGCTTACTGTTGTTCTGTGTTGTTATTCTCTCGCAGTCTCCACTGTGAAGCAAGAGCTACATTTCAAATTTAATTACCTTTCAGGTCACCTCATTAAGTCAGAGGTTTGGTGAAGATGGAATGTAATTGCACGTAGACAAACCCGCAAACAAGCATGTACAGTATACACAAACACGTTCTGACGTTACCGTTAAGTCTCAGGCCTGAGTTAGTTCTTCATAAAAACCTGAAACTCAAACCTCACATCACAACATGACAATACATACAACCCGTTTTATAGATTTGACATGGCTCTTAAATTATTTGTTTAAATAAACACTTTTTCTGGAGCTATTACGCACAAAAAAGTTTTTATTCTATAAGAAGTTTGTGTAATTCAAGTCATATGAGCTTGACAGGTGATCGGCTTAAATCATAAATCAGTGGTGATGAGTTATGAAAAGTTACATTTATTTCAAAGATATACAACATGCTTTTAATGAGAATGTCATCAAAACTCAAACCTGGAAAGAAAGAAATCCAAAACCAATTTAAGAGAAATAATATTAAGTATTCAATTCACCAAAAGAAATGGCACCCTGTGAAAGGAGTTAGACTAAGAGCGTGTCTATGCTAGCTGATGCGCTGCGGTGGCTGAGCTGCATTACTACATTTTTAAAATTTCCACTTACTTATGCCCCTTTTCCACCGAGGCAGTTTGAGTGCTGGTTCGGAGCCAGAGCCTAATTTAGAACCAGTTCTTTCTGTTTCGACCGCCAAAGCACCGGCTCTGAACCAGGAAAAGTGGTTCTTAAGTAGCACCAAAACGTTGCTGGTCTAGACTTAAGAACCGCTTGTGTCAGGGGCTGTGGGCGGGGCTACTGTTAGCGCCTTTGATAATGTACCTTAAGTATACTAATGTTTAATACACTTTTACTTTACCGCGATATGATCAATTATCAGCATACATGATAGTAAGTAGATACATGCTAAGGCTAACTTTTTTCTGTGTTAATGATAAAATAATGTTATGTACTTTCTCGATTACAACCTCCGTTTATACAGATTACATGGAGCTGCACGTATACGTTGGATTCGTTGCGTTTGGATGCTAATGTAGGTTCACAAAGCCATGAGCATTAACAGTAAAGCAAAATCCGCCATTGTTGTGTTTGCCGCTGCTGCGCTAAAGTTGCTGGGACACGTGACACGTACAGTATACTGTGACATCAGACTCGGCTCTGTGACGGCTCTCTAACCGGTGGAAAGGCAAACCGGTTCTTAGAAGGTTCACCAGTGGAACCAACTTTGAACCAGCACCATCGCTAGCTCTGAACCAGCACCCGGTTCTTTTTGGTGGAAAAGGGGCTTACGGAGAAAGTCTTTCAGGATTTTTCATTACATCGTTATTTTGAGTTCTATGAGCTTTGCTTTATAGAGTTTAGTGAATGCAAATGAGCTGTGAAGTGAATGTACGTGCAGGATTGTTATTTATCGATCTAAACAAAATCAGCTAATAAGCTAAGAGCTCAAGCTACTAGCATCTTTCTTGCTAAAAACATCATTTTTATTGACGTATACAGTTCAGTCAGCAACGAGCTCTTGAGCAAATTTATTACTCTACGCAGTCCTGTGTATGATCAGAGCTCCAGTTGTAACTATTGGGCTTTTTAAATCTGTTGAGAATAGGCTTGTAAAATAACAGTATACTAAACCCCATACCACCCAGGTGATCCTTTAGCATGCTGCTATAAAAAGCAGTTTATTCTTATGCTGTAATGTGTATCGGTTGGGTTTTATGGAGTCGTTCTATGTTCCGCAGCCTGGCGTGAAGGAGGTGGCTCTCGGATCGACGGGGCATTGCGAGTTTGAGATAAGCTCACAGCATGAACTTAATGACTACCTTGAACACACCCAGTAAAAATGTATTACATAGCATTCTCAGTCCAAATCGATACGATGGTCACCTACGCTTAACAGGTTTCAGGTTATACAATGATAAACTGTGATCAAAAGAGTGAGAGAAATAGGGAGGGGCAAGAGGGGCAAAAGGAAGTAGCAAGGGCAATAAGATGAGCGGGGTTTGGGAGGGGGTATTCTCTGAATATCACTATTACTATGAAACCATTTTTCTTCTAATATACGGGCCATAAATGTTCAGTTCGTTTGATTAATGCATACGGTGAATGGGACATTACTAACTTAATTAAATGATGATGGCCAACCTAAATATCTCATCAATTACCCAACAGGCCCGTGGAGCAATTTCATTATCGTATGGACCAGTTAAAATTGAGAGCCATCACTCCTGGCTCAGATTAGAGAAGCTATTTAGGGATTTCTGTATGGATGATATTCACTCAGCCATCTTTGTTCAGTGCTGCTAGTGTTATACGATCTCCACAGGAAAATGGTTCAGCGTGTCCTCAATTCCTTTCTAGATCATTCCTAGATGAACAATATCAGCATTTTATGACTTTTTACATCACCAAATATATTACAGTGTAAACATGCCAACAAGATTTGAATACAAATGTATACATAATGCTTCATAACATTGTTGGTAATATTTTATAACAATATGTGAATAATCATGCACTATTACCTGAATTAATACCTACTAAAATGTCTGCTAGTTAATGAGTTAATTACAAAACAGCATGTGTGTAACTAGTCATAATAAATAGTAATAATTAGTCATTTGCTGTATTCAATACAATTGCATATAAATACATCATTGGATGTTGCTGGATTGCTTTCATAATTTACATTAATTCATCTTTAATTATTGGATGTACAATAGAAATCCCACTGTAGGACTAGTATGTGCTCTGGATGACTCAGGCCCTGGGATCCTTCATATAAAAACATGCCTATTTTATTGCTATTCTTTATTATCGATCATGTTTGAATTAGCTTACCACTACATGCTAATTAATAAGTTAACAAATAAAGATGTACTTATGAACAAACGCAAGCGCTGGATGTTAACGCAATTTTTTTTTTTTTTAATAACAAGCAGGAAACAGAAAACAGTGACCAAAGTAGGAACCGGCAAAGGTATTGGAACATACTTTTACTTATACAAGTCGAACAAATTGACCAGCAAAAAAAAAAATAGTCAAAAAGACAAAGCAAAAGTAATATCAACAGGATCAAAGTTGGAATCACAAGCAGAGTCAAAAAAAAGAATAGAAAAACCACAGCAACATACAAACGGCTTAGTGACGTCACAGACCTACAGAACTGACAGTATAACTCGCAAAGATGAACTGAAACTGATAGACTTAAAAAAAGGTGAGAAACAAATATAAATTCTAAGAAACAGGTGAACATAAATAAAATGCTTATGGCTGAGAACGTTGGAGTGCTGGCGGTTGCTGGGAATTGTAGTCCTTGGTGGCCATGTTTATAGGCCGCGGTGACATGGAAGCCCTGTGGTTACGCGACTTGACCAACGTCCACATAAGGTGGCTATTTACACATGAATTCATAAGACTCTCAAAATCTGAAGTTAGCTCTATCTTAGTTCATGATTACTTCATATGTTAATTCATCATCAGTTGTTATTTAAGTATTAATCCAGATATTAGTTCATGACTATTCATGTGCTGTTATTGTAAAGTGTTAACACATTGTTATATATTAGAGACAGTGATTACAACCTGGAATAATGCTTCTAGATAAATGTAAATAAACCCATTTCCTGAAAAAAAAAAGTAATATCCGTGTCTACTGTAGCAGGTCCGCATGAACCATGGTGTTATTCCTGCTCCAGACTACAGGGGAGCTAGTGAGCACATGTGACACACAGCTGAATGCCCCGATGTCAGGTGTATGTGTATGTAAAAACTTTTTACAGCACATGTATCAGCATGCTGTCCTGAGTCTCCTGAGAGTAAGCAAAAGTATTGTAGGGACCATAAGACTACAAGAAATGTGTGCGCTAACATACCAAGGTCCCTACAATGTAATAACAACAAACAAACACACAGCCTGTGTTATACACTGTAGTTCTTCTATATCCTACCAGACTGTTTGTCTACTTTTACTTTTCATGTACCAAGCCAACGTTTGACATTTGATACTCAGAAGTCCTCTGTGTTCAGATTTAAATCTAGGACATTATGTATAAATCTGACCTTCAGCTTCGACCTGGTTCCTACCTCACCGGTTGGATTCTCTACAGGTTTGACAGCTCTGAAATATATTCTTATGTCTAAAGTCAAAAAAAGTGCCAGATGCCAATAGGGTCTGTACAGAAAAACACCAACACGCTGTTCTAGTTATTATTTAATAATGCCGTCATGTTCTTATATGAGTTCTTTAAAGTCTTAATAAATTATTGAAGCTTTAAACTCAAAGTACATGAGAATACACACACACACACATACACACACACATACACAGTATCAATCCCCTCTTGTTACTGTGCTTGTCTCTGTCTTTTCATGTCTCAAATCTTCTTTAATGCTTCACCACGTTTTCGCACCCTCATAGAAACGTGGACACAAACACGGCCCGAATAAATTATTTATTATTCAGCCATATTGATCACAGAGGGGTTCATATGTAAAGACCTTGGCATGGTTTGGAAAGAACAGCACAGGATCAAAGAGGGGAGAAAAATTGCATGGCAGAGAGGCGTAGCGTGTAAACAGATATCTGTAAAATGGAGAGAATATTTTTGCTATGGTAGAGGAAGACGGGGACAGCCATGGAACCCCAGGATATCATCGTTCGACGCCCTGCTTTAAATCCCAGGTAGAGGAACGTTTCACACTTGTAATTTAGAAGCAGGGTTAGCATGACTTTTTACCAGGGTTACGGCTAGATGCTTAGCAACAGACAACCAATCAGACACTAAACATTGCCTCTGTTCCTCATATCTGATTTGTACAGTCACGAAAATCATGCAGCAGTTCAATTCAATTAAATTTATTTTCATAGCGTTTCATCCTTTTAACATCGTCTCAAAGCAGCTTTACATAAGAGTAGAAACAGAATAAAAATTTTGTTTAAAGATTAAAATTAAGTTACTATTTATCTCTAATATTTATCCCTAATGACCAAGCCAGAGGTGACAGTTTCAAGGAAAAACTCCCTGAGATGATATGAGGAAGAAACCTTGAGAGGAACCAGACTCAGAAGGGAACCTCATCGTCATTTGGGTGACACTGGACAGGAAATTATGTCATTGTAAAATAATGTCATTTCTAAAACAGTTTGTAGTCGAGTGGAATTATGCAACCGAGAGCTCCTGAGGAACAAACAGTGAAAACATTGTTATTGACGGTACACACATGCAAATAGGAAGGTTAAGCTTATGAAGACCCAGGATTCATGGTTCACTCCATAAAGTATGAGCTGTGTGAAACGTCAAACAACATAACCCAGGATTTCCTGGAGTTTACAATCACCCAGGAGACGTATTTCAAATGTGTGTATTAATTAAGAAAGAAAAAAAACAACAACCAGTAACTATAATATATATATAAAAAAAATAAAAATAAAGGGGGTCATGGTGGCTTAGTGGTTAACACGTTCGCTTCACACCTCCAGGGTTGGGGGTTCGATTCCCGCCTCCGCCTTGTGTGTGTGGAGTTTGAATGTTCTCCCCGTGCCTCGGGGGTTTCCTCCGGGTACTCCGGTTTCCTCCCCCGGTCCAAAGACATGCATGGTAGGTTGATTGGCATCTCTGGAAAATTGTCCGTAGTGTGTGATTGCGTGAGTGAATGAGAGTGTGTGTGTGCCCTGTGATGGGTTGGCACTCCGTCCAGGGTGTATCCTGCCTTGATGCCCGATGACGCCTGAGATAGGCACAGGCTCCCCGTGACCCGAGGTAGTTCGGATAAGCGGTAGAAAATGAATGAATGAATGAATGAATGAATGAAAAACAAAGCCTAGATTAAAAACTAGAAAAATACAAATGTGTAAGTGTTGATATACGTTTCCTGTATGAAGGATTTTTTGGAAGGAGTCTCCAAATCTTCCACCATGAAAAGATGTCTTTCACATGGAGTGATTTGAGCTTTACATTTAACAAAGTAACTTCAGGAAAGAAGTTACTCTGAAAAAGATAACTGTTGGGAGAATAACTGATTAAAATAAAGAAAATCTTGTTTTGAGAACATTAAATATAAATGACTCAAACGTGTACGTATCATGGAAACCAATATCCGATACTTATCCAAATTTTGTTTTTTTCCTCAATTCCTAAAACACATTTGAAACTTAAACAAATCTTCCTCATCCTAATAAAGCTCAAACTATATAAAGTACGTGTTTCTATAAATGTCCAAGGACAGCTATTGGGATAATATATTGCGCTGAGCATACTTTTAGTCATTTTCTACACCGAATGGTGAATACTACATCCAATCCACAATAAACCTCTCATTTGAAAGCTATTTAATAAAATTCGCACTCCCTACTTTGTATTCAAGAAGATACCGCTGCTGATTCCACAGTAATTTTCTTTTGCAATTGTAAAGTTGAAACTTTATAATATGTGACAAATCTTAATTAACTTTCTGTTGCACTTGGAAGCACAAGCTATATTACACAATTTTTATGTCTCGGATATAATTAAGCAGTCATTTTTATAAGAAGCACAATCATTTATCCTCTTCCTTAAGAGCCTATACATCATCATGTGGCAGTACATTTCAATTTTTTTTCCAAATGAGAAAGAGAAAGGAAATCTTAATGGTTTTGATCCTGCTGGAATCATTTTAATTATGTAGGATTTTCTCTACATGATCGATTCGAAGAAAGACGTGGTAATACAACTTGTACGTTCGACTGCATTAAATATTTGATATCGATTAAATTTTTATGATTAATGTCTTGGAAAGAATCGTTTTCCCCGAGCCTTGTACGTTTTTTCTTGTTGACTCAATTAATGATTTTATTTCTTTTCACAGAGATAAAGCTAGATAATGAAAGGTCCATATACTGTAACAACAGTATATTGTGTGGACGTACAGTAGTGCAACAGTAGAAATAGCTGCTGGGGTTATTGTTATGTCAACTGTGTGAAATAATTGGATTTAATTATGTTTTGCCTCCATACAACATGCAGGAGTGATGCTTAAAGAATAATTCATGAGGCTGTGATTTTATTATACACCCACAGCTATAGTATTCAGGATGCTCTATGAATAAATGTAAGTAGTATATAATAGAATAATACAACATGCAGGAATACATCATGAATTCATGAACTTTGGGATGAGTTCTAGATATACGATGATAATCGAAGCTTGTTTTATAGAATAGAAAGCTGTAAAAAAAATTCTGATATTATTAAGATGTAAATTTATTTTCTGTAACTGCAACTCGGACAATAGTCTAATACCAGCGACAGTAGAAAAAATAATATAGAAAAAATAGAGTTTGTTTTGTTGTGTCCTTTTTGAGTACTGACCTTTTTTGTCACGTCTCACTCCACAGTGGAGGTTAATATGAAGCTCATAATGAAAGTAGGCACTCAGGACTTTAATCATTTGTAATGTTTCATCCGTATTTCTGTTGTTTTTTTTTTTTCACCTAGCCGACAAGTGGCTATGTATTCATATAAGGGTTCCAAATAAACGAAAACGGAAATTTTGTTCCAGACGAATGTTTGTATCTTCAAATTTATCCAATAGAGGAAAAACACCCGTCTCACACAGAAAGCCAAAAGAGTTCTGACTCATTTTAGATCAGATGTGTGAGATAATTAATTTGTTTATATTGACTATAACGGTCCGATGAGACTATTTTGGTTCTGTCAATGCAATGAAACAATAGTGAACTGGTAAAAAGGGTTAAGAAGTAGAGATAAGATGGAGCACTAACAATTCATGTACTTTGTTGAAAGCTCTCATAATTGTTCAGTGATACTAATGACTAATAATGTAGAAGTCACAGCATAGCTACGGTGGCCGAGAAGTGCAAAACAAATTAACAAATCCGAAAACACATTAACAAATCCGAAAACACATTAACAAATCCGAAAACAAATTAACAAATCCGAAAACACATTAACAAGTCAGACAACCCGGAAGCGGTTGGTATAGTTTGTGAATGGAAACTTACCGATCATCGGACGAGACACCTTTCATTCACCTGTATATCTTTAATGACAGGTGTCTTGTCCAATGATCAGTAAGTTTCCATTCACAAACTATACCTACCTCTTCCGGGTTGTCTGAATCGGTGCACGAAACACATTAACAAATCAGAAAACACATTAACAAATCAGAAAACACATTAACAAATCAGAAAACACGTTAACAAATCAGAAAACACGTTAACAAATCAGAAAACACATTAACAAATCAGAAAACACAATGACATTTCAGACAACCCGGAAGCGGTTGTATAGTTTGTGATTGGACAAGACACCTGTCACACAAGGTATACATGTTCAACAGTCTGCCGCAGGGAAAAGTTGGAATGGATGGATGGAATGGATTACTGTGGATTAATTCTGTTATTTTCTTATATTTAAATGGAGAACTTTACACATTACACATAAGATTCCATACATGTATATCTTGAGTGACAGGTGTCTTGTCCAATGATCGGTAAGTTTCCATACAAAAACGATACACTACCTTTTCTGGGTTGTCTGACTTGTCGTTGTGTTTTCGGGTTTGTTAATGTGTTTTCGGATTTGTTAATGTGTTTTCGGATTTGTTAATGTGTTTTGCACTTCTCGGCCACCGTACTTAGCAGATAGAAATTGCTGCTTGCTTTGAAATCAAGTAAATAGGTCCGTGGTAGCTAACATGTGAACATAAAAATCAGGTAATCTGCCTTAAATCCTACCAATCTGTCTTAAGTGAGTAGGTCAGAAAGAAATAAAGCACTTTGGTGTGTTGCGTTAGGAAAATAAACAACGTTGTGCTGATGCAATGAAGCCCAACATGAATCAATCTAATGTAAAGGAGTCCTGACTCATTTTATATCAGACTAGCAACCTGAAAATCAGTCATTTGTTTCTACTGATTCAAAATGTCCAATTAGTCGATTTCCATTCTGTAGAAAGGGTTAATGTAGTCATTTTAATATGTTCTTCATTTCAGTTATTCACAGGAACTTTTGTGGTGCACATTTTATACAGTCTTATGTGGTCCTAATACTCAGGTTTGGTGCTGAAGCCAAAAATTGCAGGTTTGCTTTCAGAATTTCACATTTGATTGCAAAATGTTAGACACTATATTCCGTTTTTATTCTTTTCCTTTACATCCAAGCCTCAATCATTGTAGATCAGCACATTTTGGAAGCATGACATATCATCATGCTGGAATACCTGGACATGAGAACTTGGTGAACAAATTTCAGTTGCCCTAAATCACGAAAATCACGACCCGTAATTTAGCTTAAAGATTTTTATTATAAACCTTCACTTGGTCTCTATGTTAAGATATTTGAGACTATATGTTGTATGGATTACGTTCTCGACCGATCATATTAGAGATGTTCTAATATCTGTATGTTATAAATATAATAAATGTAATGTAATTGTAAATGTAAACATCTCAGACGCATAGAGACAAATGATATAATTTCGGCTCTGTTTCAGAGATATTAGTGTATCTCTAAATCCCATAGCGACATAATATATATATAAACAACTAAATTGAATTAAATTGAATTGAACACAATCAACGTCAGGGTAGAAGCAGTTAATTAACTTTGGGTCAGTTTGCCTCACACTAGTGTTGTTGATTATTTTCCTACAACAACACAAACCTAGTAGTCCTTATTTTTTTTTATACCTTATCTACATTTATGCCTATGGTATTTGAATATTTTAGCATTTCTTTGCTTTGAGGCTACTCACCTTAGTAAACACTCCTTCAGCTTTTCTGTGTGTGTGTGTGTGTGTGTGTGTGTGTGTGTGTGTGTGTGTGTGTGTGTGTGTGTGTGGAGGTGTGAGTCACAGAATCTAGCTGTGTAAATCTTAATGATATTGGCTCGATCTGCTCAGAGGAAAAAAGCCACTCGGATGCCAGCTTCTATATCACACAAACCAAATGGTGCAAATGTAATCTCTCTCGCTGCAACACACTCTTCTGTTTTTCACTTTATTGAACCAGTGAGTTTAGTCTCAGCTGCTGCCAATGATGCACAATTTTCATAGTGTTTTCTTCAAATAAATTAAATACCGCCATCATTTGCTGTATGGATTTTTTTCTTCCTTCTTACCCGTTCAGAGGTAAAGTTTAAAATAAAAGTAATATATCAAAATGTACAACATGGGAACTAGAGAATGGGTGATGATATTAATGTGGTTTAACAATCTGGGATACAGTCATGAAATAAAATGTGTTTATATAAACAAAAACAGTATACTGTAACAATACATATATATATATATATATACATATATATATATATATATATATATATATATATATATATATGTATATATATATATATATATATATATATATATATATATATATATATATATATATATATATATACTGTTACAGTTATATAGTTAAATAACCCTTCGACCCTAGAGGTGGCGAGCCAGGGCAGAAATTATAAATCCTTTCAAAGTACAAAATACATCCCATAACTGTGTTGTCTAATACATGCACATGATCATCTAGTGCTTGTTAGTATTATGAGCAGCAGCTAATTCCTCTCCACTGCTTCTCTTTTTCTACCCATCCCGAGGCATCCAGAGATTGTTCCAGCTCCAGTTGTGTTCTGCATCAGTGAGACGAGACAAACCCTGTGAGGATCCTGAGGTATCTCAAGATGTTCCAGCTCCAGTTGGATTCTGCTTCATGAAGATTTCAGCTATTCTAGTAGAAGTTACCAACTCCATGTGGTGTTTGAGGACAACAACCTCCTCACCAATACACAATTATCAGACTGTATCTGACTGTAGAAAGGATATTATTCATAATAACACATTCTGGTGTTTATAACAGTTTATAATCACACCCTCCAGTGTCACCCAAATAAGGATGAGGTTCACTTTTGAATCTGGTTCCTCTCAAGGTTTCTTCATTAGGGATAAAATAAAAACACATTTAAATATAAGTTGAATATTAATCTTGAAATTTTATATAATATTAATCTTTATGTACTAAAGTTTTCATACTATATTTATTATCTTCTGTAAAGCTGCTTTGCGGAAATGTCCATTGTTATAAAATGCTATACAAATACAATTGAATTAAAAGCCTAAATGTATCTACATGTGAAACAGCAGAAGTACAGGACGAAGATCTACTATAAGACTACAGAGACCATTAACACCTAAACAAATACAATTCTGACACCAAGCGGTTAAACGAACAGACAGGAAAAAAGCGTAAACTTTGTACACGCAACAAAACTGTCACAAGAGTTCGACCACTACACGTTACAAACACAACCAGATTCTGCAGCTTCCAACGGTATAAGATGAGCATGCTGTGACCAAAAAAACATGCTTTTATTAACCACCAATATAATGGTAATATATAAATGATATAAACTAGTAATATATACCCTTATTATAAGTAGCAGAATTATTCAAATACACCTTGTTGAACAGGTTAATTAACACAAAGTTGTGTCAGTGTTTCATATCTTATTCATGTGGAATTGCTCAATTTGTATGTGAACCAATGAAATAAAATTCATTGCATTATTGTTTGTTTTTAAAGAGGCAATAAACCCGGATGGTACATTCTTCTTCTTCTTCTTCTTCTTATTATTATTATTATTATTATTATTATGAAATAGAAACTTAGACTAGAATTCAAACATAGCAAGAATTTATTTAAACCTCCTTTTTATCGAACTGTTTCATCATTTCAGTTTGAATGATTGTACAAATGTATTGAACTATTTGTTCTCTTTTTTTTTTTTAAATATAAGACTGCAAAAATAGTGATTAATGAACCTTAATGATTTCACCTTACACATTCTTTCAACCGTTTTGATAGAAAAGCTTTATTGCTCTCCAATGAAGAGATTATATATAGAACTATATTTTTGGGAAAGTACAGAACCCCGGGGTTGTATATATATAACACCAAGAAACCTTTTTTGCAGGTTTATAGCTGGTACTAAATGGTTATATACTTTAGGTACTAACAGAAAATGATCATACTATAGTAGGTTATTCATGTTTTGTTCTATTTTTGAATTGTAAAGAAGTCACACTTGGGGTTGTGCTGTTACAGGAAAATAATCATTGATGTATTATAGAGTGGGGGCACGGTGGCTTAGTGGTTAGCACGTTTGCCTCACACCTCCAGGGTTGGGGGTTTGATTCCCGCCTCCACCTTGTGTGTGTGGAGTTTGCATGTTCTCCCCGTGCCTCAGGGGTTTCCTCCGGGTACTCCAGTTTCCTCCCCCGGTCCAAAGACATGCATGGTAGGTTGATTGGCATCTCTGGAAAATTGTCCGTAGTGTGTGATTGTGTGAGTGAATGAGAGTGTGTGTGTGTGCCCTGCGATGAGTTGGCACAACATTCAGGGTGTATCCTGCCTTGATGCCCGATGACGCCTGAGATAGGCACAGGCTCCCCGTGACCCGAGGTAGTTCGGATAAGCGGTAGAAAATGAGTGAGTGAGTATTATAGAGTAATTTTAGCATTTATTTCTTTTTAGTAGACACACCCCAAATTCTAACCTTATTCATCTGTACCGGAGTTTATTTTATTAAAATACAAATTCATGAAGATTTGCCTTTATATGGCTCTTCGAAGCTATCCAAGTGATTTCGTAGCTTTCCCTTTCCCATAGTGGTATCAGTGGATACATTTATGTTGCTTACGTTCATGTTGAAAGTGGTACAACAGCTTAAGCAGTGGACATGTTACACTCTGTGTCAAAGGTCTCTCTTTTCCTGTGGAAAAACAAAAAACCCATTTAGGCCGGAGAGGCAGACGAGGACGGACCTGACAGGCGGGAGAAATAGGCTTTCTTTTTTTAAACCTATCTGTAGATATTGGACCATGCTGGAGAGACGTCACGGTGGTTAGCTCAATGACTTGAGCTTCGTTGAGCTTATAAAAGCAGGGAAGAAAAAAGCAGTAGTGTTAGAGGGTAGCAGCAACTTTCCATCATAAAACAACATTTCCTCTGGAAGGAATGTTCAAGATTGCCAGTTGAGTTCATATATTTGAGAAATGTGCATCGCAGTTTGCTAGGAGAAGTATTTTGCCCACATGTATCAGTATTCTATGGGGATCAGAATGGGCAGCAAAATCCCTCTTGATCATTTCAATTCAACAAAATATACCTCAGCACACTGGTTTTATTGAAAAGGCTGAAAAATCCAGTGTCATTTATTAAAAATAAACTTTTCCGCATTCTTTACTCACCTATTTTTCTCCTTTCCTATCTGTCCGTAATCCAAATGTTTCCCAATTCCCTTGTTCATTATCATCAGTAAGTCAAATACAGTCTCTCTTTCACAGCCAAATCATACGTTATGGCTGCAGTACCATTGCTACGCAATGTAAACCAATTTACTTTCCTCTCTCCATTGCAGATAGTATTAAACAATGCCCTATGAGTACACAGCTGTCTCAAAGGAAATGATTTATTGCAAAGAGCCAAGTCTTTGCATCGCTCTGTGAGGCTGTGCAGTGTAAAATAAGCTCATTTATATTCCATATTGCCGGAGCTGCCTCACTTAATATTCCTGTCAGCGAACACTGGGAGGAGGATTCACTCAAATTCAAATGCGGTATAAAAAAGCCAGTCCCTGGCTTTGAGGAGTGTACTAACATTATTAAACACATTTCATCATGTTGAAGTAATACGTAGGGATTAAGGTTAAGAGATGTATCAGATACCGTCATTTGAGATTTCTTATCATCGTTCTCTGGGTATAAAACCATAATGATGCTTTGTAAGAGCTACAAATGTGCTTAAAAATCATGCTGTAATGTAAATTGCCATTCTTTCTTATTATCCCAGGTCCTGTACTGTGCAAACTTTATAACTGATAATGACTTGTAGAATATATATATATATATATATATATATATATATATATATATATATATACTGTATATAAAAAAGAAAATATTACAATGCTATTTCATAATTCCAGATTAAAACACTATTTTCTATTCCATTTTATATCCCATTTATTATTACATTTTTTAAGTAATAAAGTTTGTAAATTGTTTTTCAATTAATTCATTAATCTGGATTAAATGTCATGTTTATTTTTCCTTATACATCTGTTAACAATTAATTATAAGAGCTGTACATTTGGTAAATTATTTATAGCACATAGCAGATTGTGCTTTCTGAGGCATCCCAAAAATAATAAAAAATTAAAATCTGCAAGAAATCCTTACAAACGTGCAAAGAATTACAAGCACAGTAATCAACGATGTATAAATATTTAATTCGACAATTCAACGATGTATGAATATTTAATCTTCCTAAATGTCAATAGAAAAAAATAAATAAAAAACATTCTCTCAACCTACATACAGTATAAGGCATTTTCTATACAGTAAATATGCTTTGAGTAAAAGTCGGAGAAAAGTGGCACCTTATTTTCAATAGCAAATAGCTTTTTATACACAACGATGTGACTAATGAGAATGACACGGCGGCGTCGTTTTTGTACTCGCACAGAATGTGTGTCACTTTAAAATGAAGCTGTAGTGGTACTCGATGGAGCTTTATGAAACGTGTAGGCATGGAACATAATCAATCCTGAAGGGAAAAAAAAGATGTATTTACTGCATGGATATTAAAACTAACTATATGCATCGAACTAAAACAACAAAAACAACAAAAGTGCAGAGAAAGTAGTACATTTGCTCATTTAGTGGATTTTTAAAATAATTATAGAAAGCTTTCTAAATTTATTCTAAGCAGCACTTACTGTATTTCCCCTTTATTTTAAGTAAATATAGGACAAATGATGTCTGGTGGTATCTTCTTAGTAAGACTGGTAAAAAAAAAAAAAACAGAAGTGTCTAGTAATTATTGTGAAATTCTGTAAATGGCAGGTATATAACAGCACTTTCTGTCCAAATTCAATAAAATCCATTAACTAACTTGTTTCATAGCTGTTACAATATTAACTGTATATTTCTGTATATTTCTTTCTGACCTACTCATTTCAGACAGATGAAAAGAATAAAAGCAGAAGATAGTGTCTTACATTTTGCAGTCGAATGTGAAATTCTGAAAGTAAACAAGGTGAAGGCTTATAATAGACCAGATTTTAAAATTGATTTTATTTTTTTTATTGCACAACCAATCACAGTCTCCAAAAAGAATGTGTCATACCTAGTAATGGGTTTAGCCCCGCCTCCTCTCTAAGATAAAGATTGTTGAGTTGATCTGAGATTGGTCCTGCATCACTCTTAAGATAAGATTCGTAGTTAGAAATTTTTAAGCTAAATTACGGGTCGTGATTTTCGTGATTTAGGGCAACTGAAATTTGTTCACCAAGTTCTCAATCACTCACTCACTCATTTTCTACCGCTTATCCGAACTACCTCGGGTCACGGGGAGCCTGTGCCTATCTCAGGTGTCATCGGGCATCAAGGCAGGATACACCCTGGACGGAGTGCCAACCCATCGCAGGGCACACATACACTCCCATTCACTCACGCACTCACACACTACGGACAATTTTCCAGAGATGGCAATTAACCTACCATGCATGTCTTTGGACCGGGGGAGGAAACCGGAGTACCCGGAGGAAACCCCGAGGCACAGGGAGAACATGCAAACTCCACACACACAAGGCAGAGGCGGCAATCGAACCCCCAACCCTGGAGGTGTGAGGCGAATGTGTTAACCACTAAGCCACCGTGCCCCCCCACCAAGTTCTCATGTCCAGGTATTCCAGCATGATGATATGTCATGCTTCCAAAATGTGCTGATCTACAATGACTGAGGCTTGAGTGTAAAGGAAAAGAATAAAAACAGAATATAGTGTCTAACATTTTGCAATCAAATGTGAAATTCTGAAAGCAAACCTGCAATTTTTGGCTTCAGCACCAAACCTGAGTATTAGGACCACCTAAGACTGTATAAAATGTGCACCACAAAAGTTCCTGTGAATAACTGAAATGAAGAACATATTAAAATGACTACATTAACCCTTTCTACAGAATGGAAATCGACTAATCGGACATTTTGAATCAGTAGAAACAAATGACTGATTTTCAGGTTGCTAGTCTGATATAAAATGAGTCAGGACTCCTTTACATTAGATTGATTCATGTTGGGCTTCATTGCATCAGCACAACGTTGTTTATTTTCCTAACGCAACACAACAAAGTGCTTTATTTCTTTCTGACCTACTCACTTAAGACAGATTGGTAGGATTTAAGGCAGATCACCTTATTTTTATGTTCACATGTTAGATACCACGGACCTATTTACTTCTATCTGCTATCCTGTGACTTCTACATTATTAGTCATTTGTATTGCTGTACAATTATGAGAGCTTTCAACAAAGTACATGAATTGTTAGTGCTCCATCTTATCTCTTACTTCTTAACCCTTTTTACCAGTTCACTATTGTTTCATGGCATTGACAGAACCCAAATAGTCTCAAAATTAGTCTCAAATTAATTATCTCACACATCTGATCTAAAATGAGTCAGGACTCTTTTGGCTTTCTGTGTGAGACGGGTGTTTTTCCTCTATTGGATAAACTTACACAGAATTCTAGCGGTTGAAGATAAAACCAAATTTGAGCAGATTATGAACAAGCACTTGGAGCATCTCAGAGAGAACAAATGGGTTTGATATCAGCATTTACTTTGAAGGTAAAAACATTTGTCTAAAATTAATAACCATTTTTGTTTTTGGAACGTTTCTATGAACATATTGCCCAAGGTATTCCAGGGAAAAACAGAATAAAATTCTAAAACACTACAAATTCTTAAAGTCCTGAGTGTCTTCATATTAACAGCTCTGTGAAGTGGGACATGACAAAGACGGTCAAAACACTGAACATGGAGACGAACAGGAGCGAACTCTATTTTTTGGCATCTGGGAAAAAGAGTACTATAAAATGTAAGAATATTGTAAAATGAATAAACTATACACAATGAAACACACTGGGTTTAACACACTATTTGTATTTATTTGTTCAAGTAGAAATTCAACTTGGCACACATGCTAATTTTTATACAGTCTATACTGCCGAAAATACATGGACACCTGACCATCACACTCATATCAGCTTCTTGAACAGCTTATTTCAATACTAGAGGATGTAGTAGCTCAGTGGTTAAGGTGTTGGACTATAGATCAGAAGGTTGAGAGTTTCTGGGTCCAACATGCTGCCACTGTTGGGCCCCTGAGCAAGGCCCTTAACCCTCAGTTGTAGAAAATGTGATAAAACATATTGTCTCTTTGGATAAGGACGCCTGCCAAATGCCATAAATGCAAACCGTGGTCCTTCAGTCTTTTGGGAAGGCTTTTTTTATTTATTTATTTATTTATTTATTTAATTTTTTTTGTGACTGCAGGGATTTGTGCTTATTCATTTACCTACAAGGATATTAGTGAGGTCAGGCACTGATGTCAAGATCAAGATCTGATGTGTAGGTAACAGTTTGGGGATGTGAAGGTCAGGTGGAAGCACAAACTGTTGGTCATTAGTGTATACAATACATTTAAATACGCTCCAAGTACGATTCTGAAATCTCAGATAGATAAATAACAATACATTCTGTCCCAACTACTGCATAACTTACAATACTAGTAATTCTAAAATAAAAAAGATAGTAATAAGAACAAAAAAAAAATACTTTATAAGTAATTATAGGTAGTCATTTTATCCCCTTGGTTTGAAAACGTTTATTTATATTTAACCCATTTTTAACAGCATTAATAATAACACGGGGGCACGGTGGCTTAGTGGTTAGCACGTGGTTAACACCTCCAGGGTTGGGGTTCGATTCCTGCCTCCGCCTTGTGTGTGTGGAGTTTGCATGTTCTCCCCGTGCCTCGGGGGTTTCCTCCGAGTACTCCGGTTTCCTCCCCCGGTCCAAAGACATGCATGGTAGGTTGATTGGCATCTCTGGAAAATTGTCCGTAGTGTGTGTGTGTGAGTGAATGAGAGTGTGTGTGTGCCCTGTGATGGGTTGGCACTCCGTCCAGGGTGTATCCTGCCTTGATGCCCGATGACGCCTGAGATAGGCACAGGCTCCCCGTGACCCGAGGTAGTTCGGATAAGCGGTAGAAAATGAGTGAGTGAGTGAGTAGTAATAACACTGTCCCCTTGTGAGATCAATCCAAGATACAAACAAAAACTTCTCACATTATTTTAATGAAAATGAACTGTACGCAAGTAATAGATTAGCACCAGAAGCTCACTGTGAACATATCATTATGTTTTTCTTTTATGGTACACTTAATTTGAATATAGCTCTTCTTGTTGATGTTCTCTACCATTTCAGGTACTGGGTGAAAGATTAATACTTACTCCGGTAGCTTAACATTGTTACGCTGCACTGTTTTGTTTATGAGGCAAACCGACAATACAGTATGTCAATTGGTACAAATGTAATTCGTATAAAGAGCAATATACAACTGTAAAAAAGACACTTTCTGGATAAATAAAACAAATCACTATAAACAGGAATTACAGTCAGTGGTGAAGTTTACTTTAGTTTGCTTTTGCACTGCTTAACACCTTACTTGTAACTTGATGCAATATTAAACAAAACATGCAAGTGGGTAGCATTGTAGTTCGGCATGGAGCTCATAAGGCTACGTAAGACCTACACTGACCGTTTATGACCACTGGTTTTATAACAACCTATGTAAACATTTAATGAATATTATTCCAACATCCTTCAGTAACAAGCATTTTCTTGAGTGAAAATCAAGTAAACTCTTCTGAATGATGCTTTACGATGTTTACCTTACAGTAAGTCAGCTTGCGGCCATTTTTGGACCTCTTTGAATATTTTCAGTATAGTATTTCATACAGTACAATATAACAAACTTTACAGAAAATCTATAGAAAAAATGCTGTTAAAAAAATAAATTGTCACCAAAATATCAAAAAACAATTGATAAAACCACTTGTTTAGATACATAAATAAAAATAATATCACCCAATGTGTCCCGTCACACTTATTTAAGTTTCTTTTGAGTGCCTGAGGTTTCTCCATGTTCAGCTGTTGCAGGTGTTTCTCCAGCCACTAAAACAGAAAGAAAAAAAGAATGTATTGTACGTCCTTACTATAAAAAAAAATAAAAAAAAGATATTTATATTCATAGCAATATTCTTATGAAACCACTTTATTGCTTATTATAATTCAGGTTTTTTATAGAGATAACAGAGAAGATAAAGTAACCAAGGTACTAACTTAAAGGTGGCTCGTCCTTGCTTCTCTTTCTTTTTCTTCGAATCATCCTTTGGATCTTCTCCAGGAGTTCAATGACCTGCATCTCATCTGTCTTCACCTTATTATTGAGAACATGATACCTATTCTCACACCGATCCACCAACCACTTGAATTCTTCCTTTGCTCCTTCGATATGCTGCTCAATGGTAACCTCTCCTAACCAATCTCCCCGAGAGAACAAGACCATAGTGCAGTCCCAAATATAAGCACCCAAAAGTGCCAAGTGTTCTTCCACAGCAATTTTGTGTCTCTTCAAAAACGGAGCTCCTAATGGATAAACCAGTAGAAAGGCATGGGGCCCTTCGCCGAGCATCTCAACACTGCGCTTGAGTTCCTGCTTAAGTTCATCTGATGAGGCTTCTGCAGGAACCCAGTTCCAACTTGGTGTATCAACCACGGTCACTTGCATGCCTGCAATTTTGTTTGTATCCATTATGCAGACTTCTGTTTGTTCATCGCTTCCAAACACCTCCTTATTCAGGATGGTGTTTCCACAGGAACTTTTTCCTCCCCACCTTCCACCCAGCAATACGATCTTCACATGTTCTATATCTGTTGGAATATCAAACAATTCTTGAAAATTTGTAAGCTGCAAGGTATGGAAATGTAAAAAGTAGTAGAAGAAGAAGAAGAAGAAGAAGAAGAAGAACTTTGTCCACCTTAAAATCCACCTCTCTACTGTAATAAAGGTGCAAGGGAGTTCCCAAAATGGGTTTCTCAGCTATGCCATAGTGGAGCCATTTTTGTTTCCCCAAGGTACCTTTCAGTACACAGTTCTCAAAAGAAGCCTTTTTTTTCCTTAGTGCCATAGGTACATTTTTTAACTACAGAAAACCTTTGTATGTTTTGTGTAAAAGGTTCTTCACACCCTGACAAAGAACCATACAGGAAACTTTATTGTCAGGTGCGGGGGCCTCAGCAGGAACAAAATCCAGACCCAAATGCAGGCACCAAATTCAGATAGGGGTTTTATTACTAAAACAACTACACAACAGACACTAACAGACCATAGGTAGGTTTAGGGTTAGGGTTAGGGTTAGATAAATAGATAACCCTAACCCTAGATAAATCTGTGGCAACAAAAATACTGAAAAACAAAAACAAATCCAAGAACTGAAAACACTAAACAGAGAACAGAAAACATGTGGCAGAAGACAGAAAACAGGAGGCACACACAAAAAATAAATTAAAAAAACAGGTTACATGAGTTAAGAACTCAGTGAAAAACCAAACACAAGACTGCAGGTATATGTAGGGAGGTAATTAGTGAAAGAAAAGGAACAGGCGTGCATAGGTAGGAACAGGAGACGGATTGGATGTGGAAAATGCAAATGAAAACACAAAAGCAAAAACAAACCCACATGGTACAGAACATAACAGAGAAACAAACCCTGCCAGAGCACCCTCTAGTGCAGGGAACTGGCCAATCCATCCATGACATTTCTTTTTAACTGTTTCAGATAGTATTGTTATACAGTATGTATGGGTCTCAGGGTACACAAATATATTGGTGCACCCTGAAAAAAAGGAATGGTTCAAGAATGGTGTAGAAACTAAAATGGGTTCATATACTGTATGGTACCCCAAATGAACCACTTTTTAAAGAGTGTACCAGGATACAAACAGTTTTGAAACACCATCAATGATTTCAGTCATTTATTCTCCATTTAAGTTTCAAACCAGTGTCTTAACTGTTCGGAATCCACATTGCTAGACAAAATTGTTAAAAGTGAAGTGCCGTTACAAACTAACTCATAGCCCTTTCTGATCAGTGCATGGCTGTACATAGGACAGTTTGAACTGGTTAAATATTTAATGGTATACTGTATGGTGTCAACATTCAGTCATGTTAGCTGAGAATAATAACGTTTTACTAGTTCATGTTTTACTTGTATCACTATGAGTAAGGAATACTTAAGATACCATGAGTTAAAAACATTTGTTCATTGTAACTTTGAACAAATGTTTTTAACTCATGGTATCTTAAGTATGTAACCTAGTGAGCCAGCATTAATGTATTCAGTGTTAGAGATTTAAACACTTATGTACGTCGCTCTGGATAAGGGCGTCTGCCAAATGCTGTAAATGTAAATGTAAATGTAAATGTAAATGAAGGTAAATTTGGCTTTTGCTATGATTAACAATATAAACTAGATTATTGTGTTGGTGTTTTTGCTGTATTGTCAGACCTAATGTGGCTAGCTCATGTTTCAAAAATGCTCTTGTTATCACAGTAAATATTCTAAGAATGCTAGCACATAGATGTTAGTGATAAGGAGGAGCTACTGTTGTACAATACAGCATACTCTACTGCATATAGCATAAATACTACACATTGCTATCTCTAGCTATATAACACAGACAAGCGCTACAATTAGAAGAAGAAGCCTTTATTTTGTCACATATACATTACAGCTCAGTGAAATTTTTTCTTCACATATCCCAACTTTGAATGTTTGTGACAAAAATCTTAAATCTTGAAAATCTTAGAACACTCATTCATTCTCAAACCCAAGCTCATGATTAAGTCAGAGAGCTACGAGAAAGCAGCCCAACCTGTTTACTCCACCTTGTCTCATTTAACCTCAAATCACTACTAGATATAAAAGTTATAGAAGTGAAAGTCTGACTTAAAATAGATATAATAATATTATTATAATAATAAATATTTCATTAATTATCTTGAATTCTATGAATTACAGAATATAACAGAGGCACTAAACCTTTCCACCCACCTGTTGTAGCTGTTGCCATATTTTCTCAAAGTTCCTCCTCAAAGTATCAACTACAGGTTTGATAGTAGAATGTTTGTGAAAATTTTTCAGTGAATATATATGTCGTAAATCAGGCACTAGTACAATACAGACAACATATTTTTGCACTTGCCACTATGAACCGAAACGGTCTGCCTGTATACAGGAAACAGTTGATCCTAAATGTTGTCATAATCACATGATCAAAAGGTGGTGCCTTTAAAGCCATATGCACAGGACAGGCACATGTACTGGATGGGTTGAAAATATCACTTGGGAAATGGTTTCATGTTCAGACATATTATGATTGATGTACAAATTAAGTTAGATTATATTTGCTTTACAGTCTTAAAAAGGACAAGGTCTATGTAAGAATGAAAAAAAAAAAACGCACTGACAGGACTATGTTGCAATGCAGCATTACACAACATTAACTCACTATTGTGAAGCTGAGAGGAAAATAAATTCATTTGAGTTGAGTAAAAGATCAAAAGCTTAGAGAAAGTCTTCTGAACAGATATTTTGTTAATGGTAAAAAAAAAAAAAAAAAACTCAGCCTTTAATTGAAATGAATGATTTATCGTAAAATTAGAAATGTGAATGTAATTAGCAAATATGTACAAATATGATATTTTGGTCTGTTTTAATGTTCTTTTAAATTAATGACCGCTAAATTTATGCAGAACTTTTACTCTAAAAAATATAAGAATTTAAAAAAAAAACATAATTTAATTCAAAGAATAAAAACAAATAAAATTAGACCCAAAAAGCTGTTGCAAACATTAGCTAACATTAGGTACGATATGATATAACAATGCTACCATTGCTAGCATCCATGACAGTTCACAAGCTACTATTTATTCATATCAAATGCTTTTTTTTCTGTTTCATGATTATAGATCACACACCAAAGATTATGCAGTAGTTTAACAATAAATTAAAAGGTTGGTCATTAGCAGTCTGGTACAACAGAACTAGCTAGTCTGTTTCCTGCATCTTAGATATTTTTGTCCACAAATAAAGCTAGATATTATGATCTAATTAATGATATTTGGTAATATTGTTGCGGTACAGTTCCAGATGTAATTCAGTAGCATGCTTAGTGTGTATATTTTACTCTCAGATGCTTTATAAACTGATTTATTTGATTTAACAGCATTGATCATTTAACGATGCAGCCCTGTATGTTAAAGTATATATGATGTGCAACTGCATATCCACTTATTCTGTATATTTTAAACCACAAATCAATGAGTAAGGAATGTTTGCTGCTACACACGATGAGTGAGCAGGGAGTCGCTTTGGATTTAGGTGTTACGTGATGTTACAGAATAATAAGCGCTGGTAAAAAGACAAGAGGCAGGAAGAACAATAAACAGCTTGACATCTCTGAGTGTGAGTGGTATCTCTTCTCTCAAGTCTTTGGTTTTTATGACTGCTTTCATTAAAGTCCTGACTGAAAGCTTTGCTCTTCGTTGGAAGGGGAGGGGTGGGAACGGAAAAAAGAAAAGTGCGTAGCTCCTGGGGCTAGATGTTGATTTGAAGAGAGCAAGGAAGGAATAATAGCCTTTGATGTAAAGGAATAAAAGGTGCAGCTTCTCAGCTTTGAAGCTTGGATGTTAGGAAACTGCAAACTAATTGGATGTGTAATCTTCGAGGATCTGATAAAAGGCCACCGTTCACTGGATAGTCAGTGCTAGTCTTATTCCTGTTATGACCTATTTTATAATTCGTAAAAACAAAATGTACATTAATCCAGCTACTATACGGAACACATGGTGTGTTGACATGAACTGATAAGCAGCTCACGTGACCTGCACACTGTGACCACTTCAACAGCGCTAGATGATATTGATTAAATACTTAGCCTAGCTTTCTTGCTAGCTTAGATAGCTATTCTGACATGTGATTCGTATTCATTAGTTAGCATGATATACAGTACATGATCGTTCGTTTCTGAAGACATTATGAAGACTAATAAAACTTGGAAGGGAAGCAACAGAGATTGTTGGTGCCTCATAGGAAGTTAGTTTAATTAGCTTGCTTTGCTATTTTACAACCTAGCTAGTACAAAGCCTTAGGACAAAACATATAAATAAAACAGACAATTTTCAAGCTAATTAACACTTTACTTATTGTGTGTTCACATTAGTAGCATTTACATTTTCAACAAAGTACTGAACAGAGCACAGTAACACAACAGTTACAGTACAACAGTAGCCATTGTTAAATTTTTGCTTGCTAGCATAAACATGCTAACATTGTGTGCTGTGTGTAAGGCAGAAGCGTAATCACAAACCGCAGTCAGCTACATGGTTACTTTTAAACACCAAACCAAAACTGCAGTCAGCTTTTATACAACTTTAACACAGGAAAGTTTTTTCTTTGAACTGTTTCTTCTCAGATGATCTCTCCCTTCTCCCAGCACTAAATTATGTTCCTACATGCTGAAGCACAACTCGTATTTACTTTAGAAGATCATACCTTTATGATGAAATGAATTATTAACCATGTGGATCGTAGGGATTAAAAAAAAAACGGCTATGCAGCAACTTTTTTTGGGGGTTGCTGAAATATTGATTTTAGGTTTTATACACAGCGAATCTCATCTCCTTCTTTAGCAGTTGAGCTCCACACCGCTGTGCAAAAAAAAAAAAAAAAAAAGCCTATTAAGAATACTTGATGGGGAAAAACAAAAGAATAAATATTGTTATTGGTTAAAAGAATAGCTTTTTTTTCTGTTTTAATGTAATTAAGGTCAATACAGTCAGACTGTCGAAAAAAGACATTATATCCCTTATTCATAAGGCGTTTATAGATTTTTTTTTAAAGATTTTTCTTTTTGTCATTTCAATAAAAACATTAAAAAATACAGGGCTGGGTTTCTCTGGTATTGGTGCTATAATGTGTTATGAGCACTACTTATAATGCATCATGTTGCCAATCCATAATGCATAATAAAGATATTTTTATAATTCTAATCTGTTCATTATTTAGAAAAAAAGCATAATGGGAGAAAAACAGGAATAAATATCATTAGTGTTTTACAGAATAGCATTCATTGCTGTTTTAATGTTTTAATGTGAGATTGATGCAGTCAGACTGCCTTTAAAAAATACAGTATAGGCATTATTCATAAGGTGTTCATAAGTTTTTAATTTTTTTTTTTTTATTCATAGATTTTATTCACTTTATTTTTTTTGTAATTTCAAGAAAAAAAATGCGGCTGGGTTTTTCTGGTATTGGTGCTGTAATCTGTTATGAACACTACTTATGTAATGATAATGCACCATGTTGCCAATTCATAATGCATAATAAAGTTTGATATCCTGTCTAATGCATTTTTTGTATGAATAATTCTAATTTTAAGGCAAACAAACAACAACAAAAAACACGCAAGTGCTCCATTTATTATACCGATGCTGTTTGATTTTTGCTACAAAATCCCGATTTTAAATGAGGTGGTGTTGTGTAATTCTAGACCCCATTAAATTTTTCAGCAGCCAGTACATGAATGGCATTATTTAAATTATGCAAAGGCACATCAGTCTGCCTATTCGACAATGCGCAGCCCTTAAAACGGGCATGACATTGTTGAAATTTATTCAGACTGAGAGGACTGCACAATGATTGGGGTCTCATTGTGTGTTGTGTGACATTCAGCAATAGGTACACACAAAGAAATTGCCCCACCACCCCCATCTCCGCCTACAACCCCTCCCCCTTTACTTTAATTCATTCTGATGGATGTCAATCATATCAGTGTGACATACGTACTGAAAAATAGATGTTGACGTCTGGAAATGTCAGGTATGAAATTAAATCTTTATAACAATATCTGTTTACAATAATTATAGAGCTATGTCCATTATATCTATATTAGCAAGCTGGTGGATGAAAGACCATCAACATCAAAGGACATCAATTTGTACATAAAAATGTCTATTTTTTCAAATTCATTCATTTTCTGCTCCTGCGATATTTTGTATCCTTGCGTATTATATTATTTCAAGTAAGTAGCTCATTTTTCATCATGTTTCCTCATGTTGATAAAAGAACGGTAATTAGATGAAAACATTCTGGATATTAATTTACCATCTGATAAAAAGGAGCCACAGATTTCAGCAGAACAAGAAATCATGCATGACAGGATGATGCTAAACAGTTATGAATGTGACATTAAAAATATTACTCTACATAATATGATGTGTAATACTGTAGTGCAATATAATTATTATTATTATTATACTGTACTACTACTGTAGAGATTTTCATGACACAAACCCATTAAAATCTATGGAATGACTGTTTATAGCTGCTGTAAATAAGTGACAACAGGAACTTCAATTCTAATTCAATTCAATTTTATTTGTATAGCGCTTTTAATAATGGACATTGTCTCAAAGCAGCTTTACAGATGATAAGAAACATAATTCAAAAGTTCAAGATTAATATTAGACTTCTATTTAAATGTTTGTATTTATCCCTAATGAACAAGTCTGAGGTGACTGAGGTGACTGTGACAAGGAAAAACTCCCTTGGATGGAAGAGAAAGAAACCTTGAACCAGACTCAAAAGTGAACCTCATCCTCATTTGGGTGACACTGGAGGGTGTGATTATAAACTATTATAAACACCAGAGAGTGTTATTATGAATAATGTCCTTTCTACAGTCAGATACAGTCTGATAATTGTGTATTGATGAGGAGGTTGTTGTCCTCAAACAACACATGGAGTTGGTATCTTCTCTTAGAATGTCTGAAATCTTTATGAAGTAGAATCCAACTGGAGCTGGAACATCTCTAGGTACCTCAGGATCCTCATAGGGTTGATGCCTCTAATTATATATATATCTATAATATAATATGTCTTTGTATAATACTAAACTTTTTGTACTACATTTATTATGCTCCATTGTTCATTGTTAAAAGTGCTATACAAATAAAATTGAATTGAATTAATACATTCAGCCTGTATACTGACCTCTATTCTGTTTGTCCACGATTCTCAGTTTGTCCTCAAAAAGCACAACGTCAATTCTACGCACTCACAACCTACAGCAGATTTCCACACCTATGTGTTACAGTTCCACTGCCTCCAAATACATACACGTAAAGTAACAACCCTACGAGAAGCCATGGACGTCGTGTTAACATTCATTCGAATAGAACATGAGAAATGAGATTAAAGCGTTAGAAATTGTACAGCTTCAAAGTGACATGAAAATATGCAAAAAGACAGTATTGTCCGTGTGCAATAAAAAAAAGGTCCGGCAATGTTTATAATGCTTTTATTAATGTACAATATAGGACAATGTGATTGTATGTAATAAAGCTGTGTGTAATACGAGATGACCTTGGTGTTATGGTCAGAAATCATTAGCACACTGCATTCATGCTATAATGAGGTCTCAGAGCTTGCAGAAGAGTGGGGGCAGGGGTGACATTAATACAATTGTGAGAAACACACACACACACACACACACACACACACACACCATCAATATGCTAATACAACTACCATCATTATAAGCTTTATGTCCTGTACTTCTTTTCATTGAATTGATATATATTTTTATATTATCCTTAACCTTTAGGGGGGGAAAAAGGCTTCAGGGTTACCTGTTTTGTCTGAAGGCTTTTTTTCCTTTTAATAACTTTAAAAATTGTTCTCTATTAGCAATTCTCTGTTCCCTATTAACACATTCTCTGAAGGCCACGTTCAGTATCTAGTGGCCTATGAATATATTCATAACATTTTAATGCATTAATAAGGCAATGTACACACTGTTGTACTTGAATCTGAATAAAACAAAAAGGCATTACAAATATCAATGGCTATAAAGCATTTATAAGACATTTTCTTTACTTTATAAGCACTGTTTTCTTTTTAAAGTGAGCATAGTGCAGTATGTATAGTTTTGAATATAGATTGAATTGGATTCAAGCAGCAAAGACTGTTAATTTCCTATGAATGCATTCATGAAAGATTATAATACATTCATAATATATTATGCATACTGTTATAATTACTTATGAAAATGCATTACAAATGATAGCAGTGGTTATAATGCTATAACAATAACTTTTTAACTGAACGCATCAAGTAGTCTGCAGAGTGGATTATTAGAAGGCATAATGGTGGTATAATGTGTTATAAGCATTATTTGTAATGCAATACTATAACCACTTATAAATGTTTGCTAAAACAATCATGTCAAATGGAATGCATTTTCATAAATAGTTGTAGCAATGTGTAAAATGTCTTATGAATACATTATAGCTGGTTATAGATATGCATAAGTCATTATTCATAAGGTTTTCATAGAATTTTTTTTTGAGAGGAATAGATTTTGTTTTATTTTGTTATTTCAAGAAAAAACATAAATAAATAAATATGGGCCTGGGTTTCTCTGGTTTTGTTGCTGTAATGTGTTATGAGCATTGCTAATAATGCAAAATGCAAATTTTATAAATAATACTAATCTGTTCATTATAATGCATTATGAATGCATTATGAATGCATTATGACATGATACGCACAAGTGAGTTCTGTTTAGTGTTTTAGTGAATGAGAGAGAGAGAGAGAGAGAGAGAGAGAGAGAGAGAGAGAGAGAGAGAGAGCAAATGAGAGGCAAAGAGGAATCAGACCAGGAGACCAGGAGAAATGAGTCAGACGAAAGGAAGGGGAAAAAAAACAGGTGAGTCAGAAAGTCAGAGGAGTGAGAGAGAGAGAGAGAGAGAGAGAGAGAAGGAAGGGAAAAAACATCTAAAGACAAAAGAAAACAGGAACAGTCAGGAGTGTTTTTGCTTTTTCTTTTACTTCACAGTATTTGCATCACAGAAGTCTCTTCTGCATTAGGTGAAAAAAAAAAAAAATACACACTTTCACAAGCCAATCTCAGGTCCCAGGAGTGTCATTGCATCAGTGATCATCATGTCATCACGCTGATGTTGTTAACACTGCAATGCTTTGGGGAGAATAGCGTGTTTAATGGACGCTGCTATTAGACAGACTGTACTACACACACACACACACACACACACACACACACACACACTCTCTCTCTCTTTCACTTACTCATTCACTCACTCACATATTACTAGTAGTTCACCAAGGAGATGAGGCAGTGAATATACTGTTTATATGTATATTATTGTATATTAAAATTTGAAGCTCTTTAAAGCTTTAGAGACAGAGATATGCTTTAAAACACACCGGTCCCTCGGCTTGTCGAACGATTGAACAGAGCCCTAATATTCTAATTGCATCTATCCCATCATAAAATCTTGTTTTCCTTGATTACTTTGATGTTGAAATGGGAGCGCAGGGGCTGTTCTTATTTATTTATTTATTTATTTATTTATTTATTTATTTGTACCACCATCTCTCTCTCTCTCTCTCTCTCTCTCTCTCTCTCTCGCTCGCTCGCTCGCTCCTCGCTCGCTCTCTTTTTTATTAGCAGAGTAGTTGAATTACACCCATGCAGCCATGCACACACACACACACACACACACACACACAGAAGAGGTTTGCTCATTAGCGTAAAACTCCAGTGTCCCCTACAGGCAACAGGCTGTACTACTGATCCCAGTAACTCTGTGCTTGTCATGGATTTATGACTCCATTCCCTGTTCTGTATGAAATCCCATTTAACTGTGTAGTTTGTCTCTGTGCTCCTGGCATGCCATGCCGGTGTTGTTTCTCTCCGCACTCCGTCATGTCAGTCCGAGTGCAACACACGCATCCATCTAACTAAAGACGTGAACCTGTAATAACATCAGGAGCAATTTCTGAGCTGCAGTAATTTTAGTATTAGTGCCGGAGTGGAACCGAAGCAGGGCCGTTAAAACCAGTGAAAGTATCTCAGATATTCATGGAAACCTACACCAGGTTCTTACAAGTACAGGATTACGTCTCCTTTTTTTTATTTTATGTAGCACATTGTACACATATTTAAAAATGTAGTAGTTTAAAAGGTAGTGCTTATAGAGTCGCTCGACACATGACAACTGATATCCATAAACCTACATAAATATTATTAAAAGTTTATTCACTAAGGTGCCAACTGTCAAGAAGTGAATTTTTATGTCAAGTCGAGAAATTGCGTGGTTTCTGGACCGACGTCTTGACAATGGACTCTGTAGCTCAGTGAAATTTGGGTATTTCTGAGTTGTAACATAACTACATTTGTTATTAAGGTGTCATGACATTGTTGTATGTATTTATTAAAAATCTTACAACACACACACATACACACACATTACTGCAAACAATTAATAGGTTATTTATTTAACCTTTAACTTCAGTATATAGAAGGAAATGTTTTAAGTTAAAAACTTTTAAAAGGAGCTGAATACACAGCTCACACACACACACACACACACACACACACACAGCATTTTTGTCCTTGATTTTCTTAGATTATTAGGTCATGAAGGTCATTATGGAAGAACTGCAAAACAATGACACATTTGTTTAATGCCAAAGCTGGTTTTGTATACACACACACATACATAAACAAACACTCTCACACAAAAAACACATATAAACACACACTCTCGGACACACAAACATACACATTCACAAACACACACACACAACAAACACACATAGACACACACACATGCACACACAAAAACAAACTCTCGGACAGAAAAACACACAAACACACGCGCACGCACACAAACACACACACACACACTTTCACACTTTCACACACACACACGCACACACACACGATATGGATTTTTCTTACTAATAAAGTGGACAGATGACTTGATGCAGATGAGGGATTAGTATAATTATTCTAATCAGTAATGAGATGAAGTCTAATTTGAGGCTCCATCTTAATTGCACACATTAAATACAATATTTCACCCTCCACTCGATTTGACCTCTAATTAAAGAGACTACTTTTAAATTGTGTTGTTTCATTTACTTTAATTTAATATTTTTATGTGTATTGAAGAGGAAATTGAATGTGTGTCAGCGGTTTAATAAGACTTTCAACTTTTATCTCATTATAAAAAAGCCATTGTCAAACAGTCCTATTCATCCATCTCTCTCTCTCTCTCTCTCTCTCAGACACACACACACACACACACACTCACACACACACACACTCCCCCCCTCTCTCTCTCAGACACACATACACACACACACACAAACACACCCTCCCTCTCTCTCTCACACACACACACACTCACACACACCCACACTCTCTCTCTCTCTCTCTCTCTCTCTCTCTCTCTCTCTCTCTCTATCTCTCACACACACTCACACACACACTCTCTCTCCCCCCCACTCATACACCAACCCATACACACACATACTCTCCCCCATACACACACACCCAACACACACATACTCTTTCTCTCTTTTCTCTCTCTTTCTCTCTCTCTCTCTCACACTCTCTCTCTCTCTCTCTCTCTCTCCCACACACACCCTCTCTCCCCTCCCATACACCCACACATACACACACCCAAACACACACATACTCTCTCTCGCTCTCTCTCTCTCTCTCTCTCTCTCTCTCTCATACACACACACTCTCTCTCACTCTTCTCTCCAAAGTATTTGTAATAAGCAACAATAGCTCATAACCTCATAACATCACACATCATAATTCTCATGATCTTAAAAGCATATTTCAAGCCAGAGTCAGGAAAACAGCAAAGGAAGTTGAGCAACACATTTTCTATACCATGATAGAACCTCTAGAAGTTTTCAAATGTCTGCTTCTTTCATATTTATGCTTCTACGCACCCCACTAGACCCTCACTAAAGAATCTTAAACAGTATATTTACACCTGATTTTCTGAATGTATTAATCTCACTATTTAATGCCAGATAGATGAGCACTGTGAAAAATGATTTGCCACTCCCTCTAGGTCACGGTGATGTCACAGCATGCATTATGTATTTATGTATTTATTTATTTATTTATTTATTTGAAGATAAGTCCCAGTACGCTGTTAAATCCATTTTCGTCCCAGAACCTGAGAACATGACGCTTAATTTGACCGGTAGACCTCGAGCGATTCAGACACTATGGGAGAACTCGAGAATAAAAAGAAGACGAAGAAGATAAAAAAAAAAGAAGACACAATGATAAGGTCACACTCTATTACTATCTATCTGTGGCTTCAATTATGTACTGTACAGAGCTGGTAAATGGTTTTCTTCACAGGTTGGTGCTAAAATACGACACGCTATGATGGCGAGCGGCCATTTTATCCATCGTTTACGTCAGAATCCTATTCATCTTTCAGTATTCAGGTGACAGAACCATTAGACGCTTTTAAAAGTATCCATTTCTCACCAAGCATGAAAGCTGTGTTCTTGTTCACCTCTGCCTACTTTTGTCCAAAATAGATTCCAGGCGTCACAAATACAGTTAGCGGTGCAATTTCTCCATGACTGATTCTGGAGAAGCAGCATTTCAGATCTCGCAGTAAATGTGCTGATGAGCATCATTAAATGAGTGCTGTGTCCATACATTTAAAAACAACACAATAGCCAATTTCATCTACCAATGTCATTTCACTCTCCACTGCTCATGAGTCAATTTCATTCTTTGGAACAATTACTCTAAACCCCCTTTCCAGCTCCAGCACCCCCCCCCCCTCTCTCTCTCTCTCTCACTCTCGCTCTCTTTCTCTCTTTGTGTCTCTCTCATTCCAATCCTCAGATCAGATCAGATCAGATCAGATCATGCTTCTCTTAGGCATGCTACTGTTTTGTTTTTTTTTTTGTTTGTTTTCTCCAGAAACAGACACACAGACTTGTCTCTATAACGTTCCTTTGCCGTGACATGTCATGGATGACTAACCTGAGATCTTGGAAGCTAGTGGGAAAATATTTCTTCTTTAACTCCTCAGGAAATGAATACCACATGAGCATGAAGCTCTGACAATCTGAAGTATAAACTACTTAACATGTAATGTGATTATTATTAGTATTCAGTTGTCTAAATGTGTTTATTTTATTTTATTGACATTTTCTTGATAATTTAACACTATTAATTAACGTGAATAAATCATGTAACGTCAGATTTATTACATCACAGTGTGGTAATACTCTTAAATCTTAAATCTCTCACACACACACACACACACACATCCTGCTCTCTTTCTGTCTCACACACACACACCCACACACACCCACACCCACACACACACACACACATCCCTCTCTCTCTCTCTCTCTCTCTCTCTCTCTCTCTCTCTCTGTCTGTCTGCCTCTCTCTCTCTCTCTCTCTCTCTCTCTCTCACTGGTTTTCCAGTTTATAAACATGCAGTCAAATGCATCCCATGTCCAAACAGGACTTGTCCAATAACCATCCCTACTGCAGTATTACTCCACTTGCACTACTGCATTGCACAACCTCGGTTTATTTATATATTTACATTAATATCCTTGTCTTTTTATATCCTTTACCTGTCCTGAATATATTGCTGATAGATATGTGATCTAATGCTTCATCGTAGTTTCTTTTGCTTGGCTACAAGGTTAATCCTATTTAAAAATGAATCAATTTAAATAATCAGTAATGGATGGATTTGGTTCAGTTTTAATGTTCACATGAACAACACTGAGACAAAAACTCTGACTTGATTTGTTACAAATGCCCAATTGTGAGGCCACAAGTGAGAGAAACAACTCTAATTCCAGTTCTTTAAATTTTACTCAGTTTTGCCACCTCACAGCTCTACAGTTCCTGTTTCAATCCTGAGCTCAGTTTCGACCTGTATCTGTATCTGCATGGGCTTCATACTAGATCTCTGGATTCTTTCCATTGTCCAAAAACATGCAGTTGTTTACTTTCAGATTCTTGAAATTTCACTCAGTTTTCCCACCTCACAGCTTTATGGTTCCTGATTCAAACCTGAACTCAAGTTCATGTCTGTGTGGAGTTTCTGAGGTTCTCCCTGTATCTGTATCTGTACAGGCTTCTTCTTAGTACTCTGGATTCCTCCAACTGTCCAAAAACATGCAGGTAGGCAGATTGGTTATCAATATGACTAAGTGGATAAATGCATATGGTTTACTGAGATGGATTGACATTTAATCCAGGAATCTGAAAGGTTCTGGATCAACCATGGCTCTGACCAGGATAAAGTGATTACTATAGATGAATAAACGGATGACTGATTGTTGCTTCTGCATTTAATTGAGTAACGTTCCCATTTAAGTACACATTTGTGCTTTCTGGGAGTACTTGTGGCAGGAAAAGAAACTGCATGCATGGCATATTCCTAAAAATTAATAACCAAAGAATTCACCACGATATAAATATGTCTAATTAAATATAGAGAGATCTTTACTGTCATATCGATCTGCCAGTTCACTAATATTCGTGCCAGTAAACACCACAGAGAAGCCAGGGAAGTCATTCGCTTAATCTCTGAGCACACTTACATAATACATAACTCTCATATCCATTAGTGTAGCAGTTCATCTGCACAGGTCAAGCTAAAGCAGTTACAGAAAATAAGACCATTCATCATTTTAGGCTTATGACACTAACCTCAGATTGTTTGTGCATTTCATTTCGCATCCATTTGTGGCTCAATAGGTTTCATTACTCGCTAAAAACAATCCCTATTATTATACATTGTGTTGCTAGCACAATATTTCTATTTGCAGTGCCAGATAGCAATACAAATAGATGAAGTGCACCAACATGACATGTTCTGTTCTTCAATTACTTTGCTGGCCCAAACCACGTGGGTTAAAAGCCAACAAACCATAACTTTTCCTGACGTTTTCTTCCCCTCTGGTGACCGTTGATGGATTTTCCCTGACAAAGCATTCATTATCTCAGAGAACAGAGAACGATAAATCCCCCCCCTCTCTCTCACTCTCTTTCTCGCTCTTTACAGCTTGTTCTATTCTGTAAAAAAAAATAAAAATCACATTGTACACTACAGTCCAAGCTTCTGTGCTACATGTTTTATTTAAGAATATATTACATATTATACATTATAAACACAGGAAGCTGTTCAATTATTTTGTTGCTGTTTAGATACAGAAAGTAATTGAAGTCGAGTACATGCATAGTTTATCTAGGTCAGGCCAGGAAGACATGTCTCTATGAGTATAAAGAGAAAAAAAAGGAAAAGAAAATCTGGATTCTGTTAGTTTCAATTCCATCTGATGTGAATTATGTGTGCGGTGATGTCAGGAGGCAGCTCCATCTTACTTTTAAATGAACTGAAAGGTGACTGGTTCCGTTTAAATCAGGATAAATGAAATTTCCAGGACTGTAATACCTGTCAGCTTTGGGTGAAGCCTGCATGGTTAGTATATTGGCAGATATTAATATTGAAATATCATATAGACGCTTGTTTAAGGGTGCAATGACTTGGGGTCAAATTAAGTTTAGGCTCAAACATACAGTCCAAATTTTTTTTTATAAAACTTATATACTCTATATGATACATACACATACTCAGGAACTCACTAATAGCATGCTGTTATGTTCTTGCTGAATAAAGTATAGCCTTTGGTTAAGCGATGTTTATTTAACCTTTACAGATATAAATGAATTCGAAATTCCACCATAGAAGAGGAACTCTTGAGAGGTTTCTTTACATTATGTAAAGATGGATTTGGGGTTTTTTTGTTCACATTATTTTTTTTTTTTTACACATCCCTAATGAGCAAGCCAGAGGTGACTGTGGCAAGGAAAGGCCACAGATACAGAAGGGGACACAGCAATGAGGGTGTCTTGGGATATAAAGCAGCCAGATGCTCCACTGTCAACAGACCTGAGACGACAGCATCCAAACATCCAAGTTCACCAAAACACTCTTTGCCCTTGAACCCTGTAGATCTGATCCTTCATTTAAGAAAGAACTATTCAAACACAGATTCAAAAGCTCATCAGAAAGCTCTACTCACTATTCAAGGTAACAACAAATAACCTGTACCTTTTGATTGAAGTAGGCAAGGTAGATTATTAAAGACCAAAAGTTCACTCAGGTAGAAGAAGCCTTGATTTTGTCATGTTTACATTACAGTGCAGTGAAATTCTTTCTTCACATATTCTAACATTGGAGGTTGGGGTCAGAGCACATGGTCAGACATGATACAGCACCCCTGGAGCAGTGAGGGTTAGGGGCCTTGCTCAAGGGCCCAACAGGGGCAGCTTGGGAGTGCTGGGGCTTCTACCGCAATCCTCCGTTCAACAACTCAGAGCCTTTACCACTTGAGCCACCACTGCGCCTACTGTGTACTTTGGCAAAAGACCATTCAATTCTTTAACGGTCAATGCTAGTATTTGATCAACGCTAAATTAAAAACATGAACTACTGTTTTTCTGCATCGTGTAGTAACAGTATATTATTTATTTTAGCAATATTTCTAGGATGAAAGAAGGCTATCCTATTAATATTATCTACGTGAGCCTGAAATGAAAGACTGGGGTCAATAATCACACCGAGATCTTTTACAGCTGCACATGATGAAACAGAAAGAATTTTTCTGTAATCAGAAATCTTTCTTCTAGCTGCATGTGGTCCTAGTACAAGAACGTCTGTCTTGTCAGAATTAAGTTGAAGAAAGTTAATAAGAATCCAGTATCTAATGTTCTTCACACATTCCTCAACTGCGTGTCATTAACACACATGAACAGCACTATAACAGAAAGCTAATACCCTGTTTTACAAATAATTCTATCCAGAGTTAGCATATAGAAAGAAAGCAGCGGACCTAAAACTGAACCTTGCAGAATAACAAAACATTACGTTCATATGCGCAGAAAAGTCACTGCTTGTGTCTTCAAACTGATAACAATAAAGATAAATAAGACCTGTGCAGAAAGATGGGACATTCTCAACAACATTTTCTAGTCTATCAAGGAGGAGAGTATGATAAATAGCGTTGAAAGCTCAAGCAACACAAGTAAGGAGCTACCCTGATCCAGAGCCAGTATTAGGTCATTTATCACTTTAACCAGCGCTGTAAGTTCATTCGAATTTTGGCTAATTTATTTAATCCTGCTTTGTTGTCACATCCATAACCCATCACTGATAATAACTGAGAATGGACATATGAAATAATCATAAACAAATTGAATCACATTTCTATCATTGATTTTAAACTATTCAAAACGCCTTCTAGGAGAAACTAGAAGTAAATAGACTTAGCAAAAGAAATTGTGCAATCAATGTTCAAGTTATACAAAGAAAAAAAAACATTAATTATTGTATGAGGTTGTATGAGGTTATTGTATGAGGTTTTAAGAAGTAAAAGTCTTACGCTCTTCTTGTAAGAGCCGAGGCATGATCACGGACATAAAATGCTTTAAAAATAAGCTGTCATGAATGGTGTAATATCTTGCATTCAAATAGAATGTTCTCTGTCTAATATCTTTATTTCTATGATGAAACCCAATGCTATAAAGCTCAACCTTAATTGTACCTGATTAGTAATAGAACCTTTTTAGCTCTCACGTCGACCGATAACATGACCAATCATAACTTCTGACACTCTCATTTGCTATTAATTAATGTTTAATATGTTTCTATCTATATCTCTCTTGGTTTTCTTTGTTTTGTTGTTTGTTTAATACACTGCTCATCCTAGTAACCCAGTACACAGTGTATTCACTGCACTCAGTCATTCTCTTCATCTGTCTATGCCAGTTCAGCTCCATGTGACAGATGGCATTAGTATTCTGTTCATGCCTGCACTGCATGAGGCTCTGACTGTAATCAGAAAGCTCCCTCTAAGCTTATTCACTGTGAACGAAGAGCCTGATCCATCCACTTAGCCTCAGCGGATAAATAAAAGAGTTTAGCCTGCGGCCATTATGAGAGCATAAACCCGGTGAGTATTTCTGCAGGTGATTAGAACGATGATGGTGAGATACAGAGAGACAGTGAGTGAGAGATGGAAAGCAGTAGACTGAGAGGATGTTGTTTTACACTCTCCTGGTAAGTAATGAACTTAGCTGAAGTGATGTACGTGGGGGATAAGAATAGTACAGGCCAGATCGATCACTAACAGCGTGACTGACACGAAGAGACAAGATGGCACGGTGTGAGAAATGTCTGACAAGATCTCCGCTCACCTCCATTCACTACAATAAACACAGGTACACACACGAAGCTTGAAGACATTGTGTTTATTTTGTAAGGTTTATTTTTCAAGGTTTATTTTGTACACTCTAAAGACAAAAGCTTTAATGCTAAATTTATATCAATGCATTTGTAACTGCACATAACCTGAGCATTATTATTATTATTACTATTATTATTATTATTATTATTATTATACGTAAGTCTTGTTAGCATTTAATATAGGCTACTATTTTGTAATCGCAATGAATTTTAAATACAATTTTACACGCTTTGCATATCGGAATTAAAACTACAAGTACATAAGTACTAATGTTATTCACTAAAATGTTCAGTTCTCAAATCTGATTAATTTTACCTCACAGCAACTCTAATAGTTACAGCTACAAGAATTATATCACTGCACATCTTCTAATGCTGTATATTATCAATTTTTTATAAACAACCTACGATTTTATGGGTTCTTCAACATGGAAAAGATGCATTTGTTTGTTTTTTTTTTATTCTAAAGAACATTAAAAAGGAGACGTGAGTAAAGGAACATTAGCAGGGAATTCTTTGGTTGACGTTCCTATAAGTGAATAAAAAAATACGTTCTTCAATAGACACACCATAATAGTTGGAAAATTACCATAATATGAGAATACAGATCATGTTTTATTGAAAAATGATCAACTGCATAGTGGTGATAGTCCACCACACACACATACACACACACACACACTACGCTAACATTGATTATTTTTCTATAACCACACACCACATCAAGTTTAACAATGAGCATAAAACTATAGAATGATTTCACTTCCCTGAAACAAGCCTTAAGGAATAGCTGAGATTTTTAACAGTAGTTATTGTGTACTTAGGTTTCCAGGTTGTAAAGTACACACCATATAATACTCCTATGTTTACAAATGATCATTTGCACAATTTACAGGCATTTTTTTTTTTTATTGTAGCACCACATAATACTGTATAAGCCTTTCAGTTTTCACTAACGATAATGTGCACCTTAAACTTCATCATGTATCCTATGTACGACGATATAGGTATTTAATCAGTTTTAATAGCTTGCATATGAAATTTAATAAATAAATAAATATGATTCTGCAGCTTGTAAGAGAAAATGGTGTTTATGTCATGTACATGGTCATCATGATCCAAAGAAAAAAAACTATCAAACACTAACAGACACCAGGGGTTAATACAAACTGACAGACTGCCTGTTATATTTGGGTGTTCGTGATTTTTTTCCCCATTACAAAGGAGCTGCTAATGCAATAACACAAGCAATAATGAGTGTTAGTCATTAGAGATGCAAATCGTTCTGCTGGACTCCACTGAGACTGCAATCAGCGCAACATTACACAAATATAAACACATTATCCCTCATTATAGAGCAGAGACAGCTTTCTGACTCCATCACACACACACACACAAACACACATAAACACACAAACACAAAATGGACCTAATCCAGCTGGTTGCCATGGATTCACTAGGGAAGGAGGGTGAAAAACTGAGAGAATGCATAAATAAAATAGACATGGACTCTGTTTGTGTGTGTGTGTGCGTGTGTGTGTGTGCGTGTTTGTGTGTGTGCCTGGACTGTGTGTTTTTTCCGATTTCTATATCTACATATATACAGCTCCAAGGTTCAGTGTCAAGGCAGTCAGGCATGATGATTGTGTGTGTGTGTGTGTGTATATATATGTGTGTGTGTGTATGTGTATGTGTGTGCATGTGTGTGTGTGTGTATGTGAGTGAGTGTGTGTGTGTGTGTGTGTGTGTGCAGCATAAATGTCACTTTAAAATTCTTTTGTTGTGTGTTTGCAAGTACTCATTTTTACAATAAACATATGCTTCCCTGTTTTTCCCTCCAGAGCTTTAGCACATTGTACATGCATTCTGAGATGATCTAAAAAGACGTACGTAAAGTACTTTAGAGCCCGAGGCCACAACAGTCGCATCCACAAGGAAAAAATATCACAGATCACCGAGGTCAGCCAGATCACAGGTAGTAAAACAAACACGATTAGTAAGATCACATTGTTCTAGACAGTCCCAGCATTTTAAAAAGATTATAAGGATAAACGTTTGTGCCAGATTACAATATATTAGTCTTCGAATGAACTTCAGTACCCCGGGCAAACAACGACTGGTCAGAAGCCACATTAGTGTACATTTTATAGATGTAAATCTAAAGACCTCCGATCTAACTAGTTTGTAACCAGGCATAAAATTGACCTGAAGTAGGCGGAAAGTCAAATTCTAACCATTTCCATGGTAATTGTTTTAAATGCGAGCTCGTTCATCACATTCATGCTGCCGGTTTCTTTATTTATTCACTCTTGGCATCGTTATACTGTATATTCTGATTTGACACACTTTTATATGGTAAAGAAATCTGATCCATGTTTGATATGTGACCTAAACAGTGACCTGGGAATTTGATGTACATTTTACAACAATCCATTCATTCATTCATCTTCTACCGCTTATCCGAACTACCTCGGGTCACGGGGAGCCTGTGCCTATCTCAGGCGTCATCGGGCATCAAGGCAGGATACACCCTGGACGGAGTGCCAACCCATCGCAGGGCACACACACACACACTCTCATTCACTCACGCAATCACACACTAGGGACAATTTTCCAGAGATGCCAATCAACCTACCATGCATGTCTTTGGACCGGGGGAGGAAACTGGAGTACCCGTAGGAAACCCCCGAGGCACGGGGAGAACATGCAAACTCCACACACACAAGGTCAAGGCGGGAATCGAACCCCGGACCTGGAGGTGTGAGGCGAACGTGCTAACCACTAAGCCACCGTGCCCCCCACAACAATCCAACCCGACATTATTAGTAAATTACAATCTTCTGGAAGATTTCTGTCCATTCATTTGGTGTCATTGATTGTTATGATAGAAATAACAATTCCTGAGATGCCAGTGCCCCGGATCTCTCCAGACCAGTCTGATCTGTTCAGATGCCATACTTCAAATGGAGGCTTCTCAGTGCTGCTGGGGATGGAGACACGTAGACAAACTGGAGATACGAGGGATTACTGTGCTACTTGGAGACCATAGAGATTAACATTTTTTGGTTATTGAACTTTTAGTGGCTTTGGCAGAAAAAACTAGTTTGAATTCAGAAATCATGCTGATGCTCATACTCATAAGCTCATAAGCTCCCGGTTGCACAATTGACTGTATTGGTACAGTTATAGAAGGGAAATGAGTTATTATTACATTATCTAGTGTCACCAGATGAGGATCAGTTCTCTACTTCCTAATATTGTCTCAGGGAGTTTTTCCGTGCCTGTGTTGCCTCTGAAATCTGGTATATGAAACTTCTTATTTTTCTTCTTCTTCTTCTTCCTCTTCTTCTTCTTCTCCTTCATCTTAATGCACCTCATACATTTAGCATTAACTAATTGATGTTATGTTAACTCAACATGAGAACTGGAAAATGTAGTGATAAAAACATTGACTCCCAGAAAACAAGAGTCAAATGTGTTATTCCAACTCTGTCACCTTCATTAGGTTCTTTATAATAATCTTTGTCCTTAGGAGCATATCCTGGGCACACTGGACATGAAGCAGGAAGACACCATGGAAGGGACAATCTATTAAAAAACACCATACACATTTGGCAGTAACCTAAAATCACTCACTCTCATTCACTCATTTTCTACCACTTATCCGAACTACTATCTCGGGCGTCATCGGGCATCAAGGCAGGATACACCCTGGACAGAGTGCCAACCCTTTGCAGGGCACACACACACTCTCATTCACACACTACGGACAAATTTCCAGAGATGCCAATCAACCTACCATGCATGTCTTTGGACCGGGGGAGGAAACCGGAGTACCCGGAGGAAACCCCCGAGGCACGGGGAGAACATGCAAACTCCACACACACAAGGCAGAGGCGGGAATCGAACCCCCAACCCTAGAGGTGTGAGGCGAACATGCTAACCACTAAGCCACCGTGTCCCCCACCTAAAAATCATCAATCCTCTTATCACAGTGTTTTTAAGAAGTACAAGAAACCAGAGAACCTTTAGGAAATCTAGATGGACCCAATAGTAACCTGAGCTCAGGCTCTAACCCAGAACCCTGGAGCTGTGAGGCTGCAATGCTACCAACCAGACTGTGGTTTAACAGTCACTTAACTTAGCATGAAAATAACTTTGAAATAAGATGTCACATTTGTAACCAGGAATTGAAATAAGCTCCAACAGTGTATCAATTCACAGGGAGCTAAAATGCTCAGGTCTTCCCGTCATCCGCACTGCCAGCAGCTACATTGAGCAATTAGAGGAGACGCATGATAATAATGTGTAAACATCTTTGTTTAAGAGCTTTGGTTGGGCTCGACCATATTTTCCCCCTGAACAAGCCCTCTAAGAGGCGAGCCCAGATCAGCAAGTATAACCAAACATCACTAATCCCTTAATTACTGCTCCATCAGAGTCCAGTAAATGCCTGATTAGGAACAGCTGCTGGGCACTTTTGCCTTGTTCCTCTCTTCTCAGCATGAGCATTAGACGACCGTAGCACTTGCTTGAAGAGTGGAGCACAGAGTAGTGAGTGATTGGCAGTGGGAGATAAAGAGACGACTAATGGCAGCCAGCTGAGGAAAACGATTGTCAAAAAAATCAGAAAATGACAAAGAGAGGCAAAGAGAAACGTAGAGGAAGTGTTGACAGATCTTCCAGTTGTATTCGCAGCACCGGAGATGCAGTATTGTCTTGTTTGTTGATTCATGAGGCACGATATTTTTGCTGTACTGATGAAGATCAATGACAATAATCATTCACGATTTAGAAAATTAAATGTAACATCCAGCATGGAGCTGGATAGCGTCCAGAGTCTGAGTGAAATCCGAGCGTGCCTTCATTTTATTTCACACTCTGAAGCCTGTTTCTCTGTTATTACTCACAACTTTCCTCTAACTGACAAGTTTCAAACTACTTAAATGTAGATTAAAGACATATCTCTATATCCAGACATACACATAATACAACCTATAACCTTGTGCTTCAGTAGTTCATATTATGAACAGCAGCTACGTTAATTTCTCTCCACTTGCTTTTCTTTTTCTGTCCATCAAGAGGCATCCAGAGATTGTACCAGTTCAACTTGTGTTCTGTGTCATGAAGATTTCGGACCTTCGGTGAGAAGAGACATCAACCCTGTGAGGATCCTGAGGTATCTAGAGATGTTCCAGCTCCATGGATTCTGCTTCATGAAGATTTCAGACATTCTAAGAGAAGATACCAACTCCATGTGGTGTTTGAGGACAACAACCTCCTCATCAATACACAATTATCAGACTGTATCTGACTGTAGAAAGGACATTATTCATAATAACACTCTCTGGTGTTTATAACAGTTTATAATCACACCCTCCTGTGTCACCCAAATGAACATGAGGTTTGCTTTTGTGTCTGATTCCTCTCAAAATTTCTTGCTCTTCCATCTAAGGGAGTTTTTCCTCGTCACAGTCGCCTCAGTCACCTCAGGCTTGTTCATTAGGAATAAATACAAACACATTTAAATAGAAGTCTAATATTAATCATTCATCTAGAACTTTTGTATTATATTAAACTTTCTTATGTTCTGTAAAGCTGCTTTGAGATGTCCATTGTTAAAAGTGCTATACGAAACAATGAATTGAATTGAATTACGTCAGCTGTCCTTGGAAGACATAAGCACGTTGGCCACGATCGAGCAAAACTGCATGGAAAAGAATGCAGGCCTGGTCACATGGGATGAGAAATGAACAATGAACAATTCTACACCTGATCCATGGAACACCAATAAAACAATGGTAATCTGAGCAGAAATTTATGAATCCGGTTCAGTTGCATGGAAAGTCCGTATTTACATACTGTATCTCACATACGACACCCAAATGACCCATATATAAACGTACAGGGTATCAGAAAATTCAGGAACCAGAGATTTAAATAATGTACATAATACAGAATTTTCTATTAATTACTTACACATTTCAACATTTGTGCTCTAAATAGTTCTATCTGTTCCTGACATTTCTGACATCCAGTACGTCCCACGAAAAACACGTCCTAATTTAGACAGGCGTTACGATCGTGAGCCAATAAACAGACATCATTCAACAGACTAAAGTAGCACACAGAGAGCGGTTAGGTTTTTTTTTTTTGAATGCCACAAAAAAGAGCTCGAAATAAAATAAACCACGAACACACTTTCTTCAAAGTCAAGAACGAGCCAAGAGGTTCGAGTTTGCTCGTGATTTGTTTATCCTGAAAATAATAGTATCGTGTAGACGACTGTGTAATTGTGATGTTGTTATTCATCTTTGAAATTGAAAAGATCAGATTTAACCAAAGTCATATATGGTTTACGTTTTATTTATAACTAAAGTCAGTATTCTATTTAAAAACCACAGCAGGTGCAGCTCGGAGGTCTTGGACAGAAAAATTAAGTTCTGTACAATTTTGGAAAATAGTGGAATAGTGTATAAAGAATATAAACAAAAAAAAAGTTCAAATTCAAACAAATTCTACCAACACAGGCTACACTGCTGAAATGATCGAATTAAATAGGAATAAAAATAAAACACACATCTGGAGTGTGTTTAGTGTTGATTATGATTAGATCATTATGGAATATAAACATAAAACAATGAGATCCAGGTGTCTTTGCGTAGCATGTGGTTTGCTTGTGCGAAGCTGCTCAGCCTAAACCGAAAACCTCGAATGTGACGGTTATTCAGTTAAAGTCGAACCTAATGAGCAAATAAAAATCCACTTCTGCATTACGAACTACATGTTGACACCAGTGGCACCTGGACGTTTTATAAAATACAGGAGGTAAAAGCATGAAATGACTTTTTCAACCGAAGGTCTGAAACATTTGCCGCGTTGGTCTGTAAATACTGTAAATACACAAAAAAATGAATAATCAAATGTAAATTTTTAATAGTAACAGTAATAAGATGGAGGAGGCACGGTGGCTTAGTGGTTAACACGTTCGTCTCACACCTTCAGGGTTGGGGGTTCGATCCCCGCCTCCGCCTTGTGTGTGTGGAGTTTGCATGTTCTCTCCGTGCCTCGTGGGTTTCATCCGGGTACTCCGGTTTCCTCCCCCGGTCCAAAGACATACATGGTAGGTTGATTGGCATCTCTGGAAAATTGTCCGTAGTGTGTGAGTGAATGAGAGTGTGTGTGTGTTTGTGCCCTGCGATGGGTTGGCGCTCCGTCCAGGGTGTATCCTGCCTTGATGCCCAATGACACCTGAGATAGGCACAGGCTCCCCGTGACCCGAGGTAGTTCGGATAAGCGGTAGAAAATGAGTGAGTGAGTGAGTAATGAGAAGGTATGGACTGAAGATGGACTGATAAACAGTTTTAAAAGGTCTGATTAAGTGGCATTTACGATATGCAGTAACATTGTTTGGTAAATGTTAGACAGATTTTTATTCATGGCTAAACAGGATTTTTGGAGTTTATTACCAACGACAGCAGTGTTAACTTGTAAGCGTTCTCCAGAAAAAGTGCTAATTCTGGCTTGTTAAATTATTGGTCTTCAATTTGCACAGTTGATAGAATTTCGGGAGACCAAACACACAGATTTTAATTCAGTACTTTGTTCATTCCATGCAGCCATGCCAATAAACTCTCAGGAGCATCAGTGGACTCAGTTTCTCAGTTCATCTGCACAGCACAACGCAGATCGTAGCGGTGGTCTAGGATTAACGGCGAGTCCGGCTACATATGCACGCTATAATTATTCATTTCGATTAATAATGATTAAAAGCTTTATTACATAATAAGCTGTAAAGAATTTTTCACTTTGAATTATCACGAGACCAGACGTGAGTTTGATGAAACGGATAAATAAGCAAGCAGGACGTTGTATGGACTGAAGAAGAAGCGTCGCAATAAGAGGCAGTAAAGAAATAAACGTTCAGCAGCAGACTTGTGGGAAATACGACGTTGAGGCGAGTTAGGAATGAGAATAAATTCCATTTGGTTTTCATGGTGCTCCTGATGCATGGTGCAGAAAATTGTATGAACACTGGCACCGAGACAAAATCCTGTGTTAATGAAATGGCATGAAAAGGTGCAATTAACCACGTTCAGATTTATAATCATGTTTTTTTCATGTTCTATCTATCTATCTATCTATCTATCTATCTATCTATTTCGCACACCCGCACACACACACACACACACAGTGTATAGGTGTGTACGTGCTAATATATGGTAGCTTAGTGACTAAGTTGTTGACCCGCTGCATAGAAGGTCATGATTTCAAATCCCTTCAGCAAGACCCTTAACCCTTAATTGTTCAGTTTTATAAATATGAAATAAAATATAAGGGTGTCTGCCATATCTATAAGTATGTATAAGATGCACACTATATCTATACACATACACACTCTCACACACACAAGCGTGTATATGTGTGTAGATTGGGGGTGATGTATAGGTGCCATTATTAATGCTACACTTCTAGTATATTATCACATATTTGTGAGATATGACACTGTTTTTACAAAGTGCTTCTTACCCAGAATGGCCTCTGGTGCTTCTCAAAAGCTTTTGGCGACAGCAAACCATTTAATGGGTTTTTGAGCTGTCAATCCACAGGGGTCAACACTCCACTCAGGCTAGCAGCTATTTCAGAATACGACATGCATCGCTCTCTCTCTCTCTCTCTCTCTCTCTCTCTCTCTCTTTCTCTCTTTTTCTCTCTTTCTTTGATGTAGTGTTATACAGGAATAATGCTTTTTGTCGTGTCGGTGTGTGTGTGTGTGAAGAAGAGCCAGATGTTTTCCTGCATTTCTCCTGCAGCTATCAGCCTGTAGGGAAATCTGAGAAACTACACACTATAAAATTAAAGTGCTACTATTTCTAAAAGAGAAGGAATTTATAAACGACGGAGAAAAGCACCGTCTTGTCTCTGGGCTTTACTTCACATCTGGACTCATTTTCATAAACACTGAGATTGTATTTATAATGGATCATCATAATCGTTCAACACCGGTGTACTGTTTTATTTAAATGGGATAAAAATCAAACAGTAAAACAGTGTGAGATTTTTTTCCTGTTGGTGATGTTGTTAAAAGAGTTGAAAGATGCCGTTAATGCTAGTATGCAGCAGATGTCCAGACACTTACCACTCACATTAGCATGGGTTTGAGCTTAAGGCAGCGAAGGCACAGCAAGGAAGGAGACGATAAAGCTCATAGAAGAAAAGATTGAACGCAAATCCATTTCTTTATGAGTTGAAATGTTTGCAATAATACACACAAATATTTTTTTTTTTTTACATGTACATCACTGTTCCAAGAGGAATAGTGTTTGGACAAAAAAAAAAAAAAAAAGAAACTACGAATTTCTTGTATTTATATGCCAGAATTCATCCTGTATTTATACGCCATTTTATTTTACATGCTATTTTGTCACGGCTCTTGTGATCGCGTATTAAAACAATATGCTTAACCTGAATTTAAAAAAAAAGAATCTGTCAGAAGCACACAGGCAGAATAAAGCTTCTTTAGCTCTCTAATTAGCCTTTTATGCCTTTGTATTAGCATAATAATGATATGTAATTATGTGCGCTGGCTGTGAGAGCAGAGCATTGCCTGTTCAATCATTTCAGCCCAGTATGCGTTTGTATTGTTCTAATACATCTAATACAAGAAATACAATATAGATTAAACTGTACCTGGAAAATGAATAACGTTTATTCAAATGTGTGCTCTATTAAAACTATTCTTACTTGTGTACGCAAAACTGACAGGCTTTAATGTTTTAAATAGGATTCATTTTTAGCTAATTAATACCATATTCATTCTCTGTAGCAGAACTGATCGTAAGCACAGTGATGAAAAAAAAGAATCTATATTCACCCTCAACCTTAAAACTCCCAAATGAACTTTTTCACATTTTGTAGTGGAACTGAAACGAACGTAAGACACTAATTAACACACAATTTACACACGTGTGGTGGATCCGCAGTCTGGTAAAGAAGTAGCCCGAGATCTGGACTGAACCTACGACTCAGGAACGTTGAGACATCATTATTTTGCCCTTATTTTGTTGATGATGTGTGCATTTCTTAAGTACAAACAGAGGTAAGAGGTTACAGTCCAGTTGCTTTACATTTACATATCCAGAGTGACATTTGTTTTTATCCCGTTTAATACATTAATTAATAATTAAGGGCAGGGGGCATGGTGGCTTAGTGGTTAGCACGTAACACCTCACCTCACACCTCCAGGGTCGGGGTTCGGGGTTAGCTGCTAGCAAGGACGTCGGTTTGCTCTGTAATACTAGCTTGACTAACGTTTGAACGTGTGACCAATTTGCCATCAGTAACCAAAAATGTGTGATTTGAGAGAGTTTTTGAAAGTACAGGTTTGTATTTTTGTCAGATGTTACACCAGAGATGAAGGACAAAAACATCTCCATCATTGAGCACTGAGGCTTAGTGATAAATAGGGAATAAATACAAATACGTTTAAATAAAATAATGCTATGTTCTGCAAAGCTGCATTGAGACAATGTTCAATTCAATTCAATTTTATTTGTAAAGCGCTATTAACAATAGACATCTATTAATGTCTATCTAACAATAGACGTCTCAAAGCAGCTTTACAGAACGTAAGACATAAAGTACAATAAGTTTATTATTATACAAAGATTAATATTATACAAAAGTTCAAGATTAATATTAGACTTCTATTTAAATGTGTTTGTATTTATCCCTAATGAACAAGTCTGAGGTGACTGAGGCGACTGTGACGAGGAAAAACTCCATTAGATGGAAGAGGAAGAAACCTTGAGAGGAACCAGACTCAAAAGTGAACCTCATCCTCATTTGGGTGACACAGAAGGGGGTGATTATAAACTGTTATAAACACCAGAGAGTGTTATTATGAATAATGTCCTTTCTACAGTCAGATACAGTCTGATAATTGTGTATTGATGAGGAGGTTGTTGTCCTCAAACACCACATGGAGTTGGTATCTTCTCTTAGAATGTCTGAAATCTTCATGAATCAGAATCCAACATGGAGCTGGAACATCTCTAGATACCTCAGGATCCTCACAGGGTCGATGTCTCTTCTCACTGAAGGTCCGAAATCTTCATGACACAGAACACAACTGGAGCTGGTACTGTAGATATCAATAGTTAAAAGTGAAATACAGGGTTCAAAAACGTTCCTACAACCTTTGGGCAACATTGTCATGTAAACAGTCATACGTTATGTAGAGGCAGTAAAGTGCACATGGAAAATCTGAATAACGCTGTAGATACGTGTTACGTTTCATTACCAGGTTCAACCTGCTGAATACTTCACTATATGTTTCTCTGCTAGTGCTGATGACAAAAACAATCCTTTGATCATAATTTTCTTGTGAAAATCAGTACAACAGCAACAGTGATCGTTAACGATTGTCGCACACGTCTATTATTTCACATCTTGCTCTCTTTAACCGCTAAGTAAATTTAATCAAAAACACAGTGAATAGAGAAGAGAAGGAAGAAAATCAGATCAGGCAATAACACAGACATGCATCAAGGTCAGTGCTGATGTCATGACTAATCCTGGCCATTTCGTTTGAAATAAAACGGCAGAAGCTGTGAACGAAGCAGGCGCAGAAAGGAATACGCAGTGTAAATATGCAGATCTCACTCACACACTGGTTTATACAGTAGCTAATGTACTAGAGCACTTCAGGAGTATATTATACCTTCTAAACCGAGGCGAACCGATGATGGAGTGAACCGCGAATAAAATGAGACAGAGAGAGAGAGAGAGAGAGAGAGACAAAATGCCAGTTTTTGCTCTGGGGCTGATTTTCATGGTCGTCATGGCTCTGCTCTTCAGTAGCTCTGGTTGATAACAAGCTGTCATGCTATGCTAGCATCATTTCCCAGCATGCCTTGTGCTCCTCATTACGGCTCTACCGGCTTTCCTTCACCACACATCGAGACCAATAATGATGCCTAATGACATCACAGCGCTGGACTATGCTAATCCAGCTAATAGCAGGTCGGGTTTCATTAGCTGGAGGGTGGAACGTTCTACCTGCTGCTATTTAAAGCTTTTTCTTTCATCGTTACTTGATATTTTATAAGAGGGCAGTAAATTATCGGTATAATAGAGCAGAGGAAAATCCGAACCCGACTGGATCCCCTTCATAATCTGATTGTGCGCGTTCTTTCATTTCGGTATAATAGAATGAACAGAGATATTTATGATTGGCCTCTAATGGATTTTTTCCCCCTGCTCGTTCTTTATGAGATGAGAAGAACGTCCTGGTTGCATATCCTCTCATGTCAGTGTCGCCGCTTGCATGTCAAAACAGGCTCTTCATACAAAGCAGATCTCTGGCCTAAGAGATATTTTAGCTTAATTGCAGCTAATGTACTGTCCGAGCACTTGATTCCTTTTAGAAGAGACCATTAATGTTGTTCCCCTCCATCAGGAGAGTAAATACGGAAAAGCTTTAATGACTGAACAAAGTGTTCTTTCTGCATGTCTGTGATAGCAGTACAGAGCTGCACACACACACACACACACACACACACACACACACACACACATTTATTAATTTATTTGAAATTGGTCATGCTCTCTCAGGGCAAACTGTAAATTAACCTGTTCTCGTCTATTAACATTAAATAGTGAATGCTAGTGAAGTAAAAAAAAAGGAAATAAATAAAAAATTCATAGTGGCACAAGTGCAAATACAGATGCTATCACAAACACACATACACAACCCTAACCCTACTCTAATTATTTAAAATACTCTAAGTATTTTTTTATTTATTTGTTTGTGTTTATATATTTGTTTATTTCATTCATTCATTCATCTTCTACCGCTTATCCGAACTACCTCTGGTCACGGGGAGCCTGTGCCTATCTCAGGCGTCATTGGGCATCAAGGCAGGATACACCCTGGACGGAGTGCCAACCCATCACAGGGCACACACACACTCTCATTCACTCACACAATCACACACTAGGGACAATTTTCCAGAGATGCCAATCAACCTACCATGCATGTCTTTGGACCGGGGGAGGAAACCGGAGTACCCGGAGGAAACCCCCGAGGCACGGGGAGAACATGCAAACTCCACACACACAAGGTGGAGGCGGGAATCGAACCCCCAACCCTGGAGGTGTGAGGCGAACGTGCTAACCACTAAGCCACCGTGACCCCTATTTATTTATTTGTTTATTAAAATCAAAATGCTTCAGTTTTTGTAAATAGATACTATTTTTGCCACACAAATGTTATTTATTATATATATTAATATTATTATTATTATTATTAAACAATATGAAATATTATTAATAAATATTTTTGTTATTATTTTTTGTTATTTATTTATTTTTAACTATTTATTTGGGTGTCAGTGTTCACTTAAAACATGCCCTAACCACCTCCATCCTTTATACACACATGCACACACACACACACACACACACACACACACACACATATATTATTTAATTTATAATTAGCTCCTCTATGCCAAAGGGCAAACTGCAATTTATTTTGTTTTGAATCATATCCAATCTCTGCATACTGTGAGCCAGAACAAAACAATCCCCCACAATCATTATTACAAATAAAACAAAGATGGTGACAGAAGTGCAAATACAGATGCGCTCCAGTTTGACACACCCACAACCACACAAACACACAAACACACACAAACACAAAACACACCCAGCAGCCTTTTTCATGCCGTCTCTTATCAAAATGTGCTATTTTGCCTGATCCACATTTACAAAAGGCAGAGATGATTTTTTTAAGGTCAGAGTGACACGACGTCTTGAATGAATGACATTTAGAATATGTTTCGCCATTTTTCTCCATTTGCTCTGAAAAGACTTCTGCCAGGCTGCTCTCGGGCAAAACAAATCTGCGAGATGAATAGCTGCACCTGCTCTCTTTTGCTCCACCAGCTTTCACATGATTACACAGCAGCTGCCAGAGAAACCACATTCACTCACACTCACCTTGAGATGTACACACAAACGCACAAACACACATATACGCAAGATTAGCACACATCATGCGTGTACACAATACACACAAGATGAGAAAGTACACAGAACAAACACATGGTGCACAGTGTTTTATTCACTTACACGTAGATTATAGACACATTCAGCCACACACACACATACACACACACACGGTTAATAATGTAGATCTGCTGAAACACAGCTCGGTTAAAGATTAGTGTGGGATCTCACTCGAGTTCTGATGCTAGAGACTGTTGGAGAGATTGGTTTTTAGTTCCTTGTGTTTTGGGGTAAAAAGAGGGTAATTTACTGTTAGTAATGAAAAGTGTGTGATTTGAAGGCAGATTCAGTTTTGCCTTCTGTGTTTCTGTCTCGTATTTACTCATAAAAGCTTTACTACAACTTTATTAACTGTTTAGAAGAGTTTGGTGTGTACTTTCATCAAATAGATAGATAGATAGATAGATAGATAGATAGATAGATAGATAGATAGATAGATAGATAGATAGACAGGCAGACAGATTAGACAGACAGACAGACAGATAGAGAGTAGACAGACAGGCAGACAGACAGAATTAATTAGATAGACAGACAGACAGACAGACAGGCAGACATATGGGCAGACAGACAGACAGATACTATATATATATATATATATATATCTATATATATATATAGAGAGAGAGAGAGAGAGAGAGAGAGATAGATAGATAGATAGATAGATAGATAGATAGATAGATAGATAGATAGATAGATAGATCATGAGAATAAAAGAAATAAGTTAACACAGTCTAATGGTGATTAAGGTCAAGGCTGTAATTACAGAGCTGGACAACAAAAACGAAACGTAAAGCTTTCCATCAGATATAATTTAAGACTTAGCCCCTGAAGAAGTGCCTCAGTGGGATTAGATGATGAAAAACCCTCTTGTCCTCTAAAGAAAGCACTTCTAATAGTTTCCAGACTTTCTGTGGCTCTAACTAAAATCCTTTCTTATTGCCCTGTGAAGCAGATCTAACCAGCAGTGAGCTGAAGCTCATCACACAGAGTCAGACTTCACTTCCATGTCGTGTCCACGCCGTCATATCAGACCGCTACAAGCCCATTCTCCAGGACATCTATTAAAGCTGATGTCACTCAGCGTTGTTAAAGGAGATGTCAGTCTGCGGCCTCGCTCCAGTTCCGTCCATTCTGCAACCATTAACACATCAGAGTCTGGTTCCGGACAAACACGGCCGATGAGATAACGGGCCTTTTGTGACCGCATATTAATTAACTGATAATGAGATAATAAAGAATGCGTTCTCTGCAGCAGGTGTGTGTTCTGATCAATCGCCAGAGAAAAGCTGTACTTTCTTTCATCCTGGATTTAAAAAGCTATTCATCACCTTTTTTTTGTTGAAAAGTGATTCACATTTATCTGATCAAACACAGCTCGATTTGTATAATAGGAATTTTTCCAGGTAATTTCTAACTAGGCTGTGTGTGTGTGTGTGTGTGATAAAGCTGTACAGAATTGGTTGTTTCATTCGAGCTTGATGCTGTCTCTGCTAATAAAACTAAACCATGAAATTCAACTAGATTTACTGTTATGAAGCCTGAGAGAAGTTTGTAGGCCGCAGACGGAACGATGTTGCCACCTGCTGGTGGTTTTATTAATAAAAACAAGATCTTTGGAGACACCTAGTGGACAGTGGATGTAATGCAGTTAAATTATTAAATCACGTTCATGACTTGGCAAGAAAACAAATGCAAACAATATTGATTTATTATTACAGAATTAATACAAGATAGATACCATTTGTGAAATATAAGGGGTTTGGGGATGTTTTATTTCTATTGAATACATCTCATTCTTTAACAAGTCAAATATTTATTCTGGATAATTGAGATGCTGGGTTTAGTATGTTTAATTTATAGCAAAATATGTAGTCTAATCTTGAGTTTAATCTGATAAAAAGGCTTATATGCTATTAAATATCAAATAATAGTGAACAAATGGCCAATCATTCTTGAGATATTAAAATTGGAACATTGAAAAATATTCCCTTCCAATTACGGGTCTTAAGCATGTAATGTATGCTTAGCATTTTGCTTTCTAACTGCCTTCTACATCTTTCATATACTGTGTTATAGACACAGTCCAGGACAAAAAAAAAAACGTTTGCACTGGACCGCATCTATAGGTCTTGGTGATCAGAGTGGATCCAGGATCTTCTGCCAGGTTTTGAAGAACATCATGGAGACTGTAAGAAAAAGCAGTTGAACAAAATTTATCTTGTTATTCTGGGTAGCAGATGATACGTGTAGGTTTTCACATCCTGTTATCTCCTTGTGTACAGAAACACACACACACACATTTACATTTATAGTTTCATTTACATTTCCAGCATTTGGCAGACCTCCTTACCCAGAGCGACGTACTAAAGTGCTTTTAAGTCTCTATCGATGAATACTCTGGTTCACTAGGTTACAGACTTCTGATATCATCAACCGAAAATATTTTTCATATACACATAAACAGAGATAAAGTGCTAGTTTAAGTGTTTCAGGAAGAAGTAGGTCTTCACCCATCGTTTGAAGACGGTCGGAGACTCAGCTATTTGGACATATAGGGGAAGTTCGTTCCACCACCTCGGTTCCAGAACAGAAAAGTGTCTCGCTGTAGACCTACCGCTTAACCTGAGAGATGGTGGGACCAATGGATCAGTGCTGGTAGCTCTGAGGGAGCAAGGTGCAGTGCAATGTGTGACACATTCACACCTAGGAGCAACTTACACTCTCTAAACCATCTGTCATGTGTTTGGGGTGTTGGAGAGAACCAGAAAATCCTATTTATATTTATTTACGGTTATTTGTTAATTCGTCAACTAGATCATGCTGATTTTTGGTACAGCATAAGACATTTTTAAACTAAACTATGATCTCATTTAACACAAACTCTGAAGGTATTAATTGCTATGAATTAATCAGTAACCAAGAGATTTTCTTTGTCTGACCACTTAATGGTGTGTTTCTGTATCAGAAAAGCTCCAAGTTCAGGAAACTTAAACGTATTAACTATGCAGACAATTAAAGATGCTGTTGAGAGTGTGGAGTGTTCAGTAACATTAATAAGGAGACAAAAAAAAATCTTATACGAGTGAAAATAGCAGCAATATTGAATGTTCAATCCAAGGCAAAATCTGAAGCTCGCTGATAAACTTTAATCATTTAAAATCAATTAGCTAGTGTTATAAAGACCAAGTGGTGATTTTAGTGATTGCGTTTTACACTAAACAGCTAAATAAAATGTTTAGCGACGTCCCTGTTTGACACCGAAGGCCGTAATGTAATGTAATGATATTGAATTAGCTTTAATTACTAAACTTAAAATAGATGATAAACATCTAAAAACAAAACTGCAAATCATCCCTAAAACGACTGGTAACGATTCATCCTTGAGGGAGATAAAAAGTGATGATAAACGTGAGTGTGAATGTAAGACGTTAGCAAGAAGTCAGGCTGTTAAATCAAACACTTTTACGTTCTATTAGTCATATACAAATGCCGTTAAGACTCCCTCGTCGTTAGAGACAGTGATCTCAGAATAAACTCCATGTGTATTCTTTAAAGAATGAGAATGACCTTAAAGTAGTGCATGCAGGAGAACCGTCATCAGCTCTCGTCATTCCCTGCGTTGTCGTCGTTGTCGCCGGCGTTTGATTTCGCGTCTTCATCCTCCGATTCCTTCGACTCGACAGTCTCAATAAGTTCCCCGATATTTTCTGCGACCTTTACGACTTTAAGGGCTTTACTAGCACTACAGCCCATGGTACACACTGAGAAAAGAGCTTTTCCTGAACAGGGTTAAAAGCTGAATGGTGAACGAGTCAAGAGAAGTTTGTGTGTCAAGTAAAACGTCGGCTTCGGTCAGATGGTGTCTGAAGGCAGGAGGCTTGTGGAGCCTAAGTGTTGGAGGTCATGTGTAAAGTAGTGTGTTTTGGAAGGAGGGGAGATGATTTCTATGGCTACACACCGATGTGAGTGCTGTGATGGTCGGTCTCTCTGGTCTCGGGTTACGCGGTTTTGTTGAGTCGGGTTACCGTTATTAAGGTTATTGTCATTCACTCACTAGGCAACGAGGGTGAGATTAACCTGTGTGTCACACACAGTGACCGTAAAAATTTTGCCTATCAATCACTCTGTGTTCATAGCAACATACTCGTGAGGCCTTTCCAAACTTCAGCGTACTTGTGAAAGGGTAAAAAAAAATCAAACATCATCTACCGCCAACATTTCCTGTGTTTGTTAGACGCTTTTATCTAGTGAGTGTCTAAAAGCAGCTTTACAGAACATAAAGCCTGAGGTGACTGAGGCGAGGAAAAACCTACTTAGATGGAAGACGAAGAAACCTTGAGAGGAACCAGACTCAAAAGTGAACATGCTTATGGGATCTGTCATATTAATTCACCACTTTCTGATCTGTAGTTTAAAGGTCACACTGACAACATCAGCAGCACTTTAAGGTACATTTTAGTTGTAATAAGCAACAGCTTCTTAAATCTTTCCCAGCTGATGGGTATAAGGTTTTAGAAACTATTTACTAACACTGGCTTGTGCTCCAGTTTCCACCCCAAAGGGATTAACCTCATAGGCATGAGTGCTGAGTCAATACACAGATTGTTCTTACACAAGCTGATAAACATGCTTACAAACGCCACTAAGGAAATTAACACCTAGCTGAAAGATTCATGTCAGAGACTTAGCACCGAATTCCTCATCCATGCTGTGGGAGTTTAAATAAACCTAAAACAACAGACGACGTGTTTATCTGCTTGAATACGTGACCACTATCTATTACAGGATGGATGGCTGCTAATGAAATGTCCGTTCGAACAACAACCCAGAATACTCACAATTATTCCAGTTCAACTCAAAGAGCTAGGTTACAAAAAGTGGTTTAAAAACTCAGGTAGTAAATTAAAGTAGAAATTACTGTGAAGAAATGAATAATAATAATAATAATAATAATAATAATAATAATAATAATAATAACAACAACAACAACAACAATAGAACAAGCAAGAAATAGGGAAATAAAGAAAGAGAGATAAAGAGAAAAAGAGAGAGAAAAAGACAGACCTAGCCAAGGTGAAACTTGTGAAAAATATCTAATTTACCTAAAAAGAAAAAAAAAAGCCACATCAACAGCCTGCAAAATAAGTGACATTGCATAAAATAATAATAATAATAATAATAATAATAATAATAATAATAATAATAATATGAATCCAGTCAATATTTGTAAAATGAAAAACTTATTACATTAAATATTTCAAACTCCAAACCTGCAAAATAAAAATGTTAATGAATAAAACAAAACAGCAAATTTTCCATTCTATTTTTGTCTTATTTAATTATCTGCAAAGGTCAAAGTCAATATATTTTAAACCATATGGCATAAAAAATATGGCACAAAAAACACATTTTAACCAACACTGTAAAAAAGATGACTAAACTGTGGAAAGTGTCAAAATATAGAAATTAAAAAAAAAGAAAGGCAGACAGAAAGTCAGAGATAAAGAATTTAAATTGAAGTTTTTTTGAAAAGATTTAAATAATTTTATTTTTTAATTCTGATTAATGAACCTGTCTAATAAAGCTGAAAGATGTAAAGAATGGTGTTATATATATATATACACACACATATACACTCACCGGTCACTTTATTAGGTACACCTGTCCAACTGCTCGTTAACGCAAATCTCTAATCAGCCAATCACATGGCAGCAACTCAATGCATTTAGGCATGTAGACATGGTCAAGACGATCTGCTGCAGTTCAAACTGAGCATCAGAATGGGGAAGAAAGGTGATTTAAGTGACTTTGAACGTGGCATGGTTGTTGGTGCCAGACGGGCTGGTCTGAGTATTTCAGAAACTGCTGATCTACTGGGATTTTCACGCACAACCATCTCTAGGGTTTACAGAGAATGGTCCAAAAAAGAGAAAATATCCAGTGAGGGGCAGTTCTGTGGGCGCAAATGCCTTGTTGATGCCAGAGGTCAGAGGAGAATGGCCAGACTGGTTCGAGCTGATAGAAAGGCAACAGTAACTCAAATAACCACTCGTTACAACCGAGGTATGCAGAAGAGCGTCTCTGAACACACAACACGTCGAACCTTGAGGCGGATGGGCTACAGCAGCAGAAGACCACACCGGTACTAGTAAGGTGTACCTAATAAAGTGGTAAAATAAACACACATACATATATATATACATATATATATATGTGTATGTATGTGTGTGTGTGTGTATGTATATGTGTATGTATGTGTATATATATAATATAAACCCAAACATAAATTTGTATACTTAAGTGTCATTTTCATTCTGATGAGTTTAAATAAATAGAGAAATAAACAAACAAGCCAAAGTGATCTAGAAGACTGTCGTCACTTGACCTGAATGTGTGTGGGGTTTATTTTATAGCTAAAATCAGTCACTATGATACATTATTCTCTACATCCTGTATCTGCTTCGACTCATGATCACATCTTAAAGGGACGTTCAGTCTGATCTCTACACAACCATGTAATCATCTCATTAATATAATGACTAGTTACAGCATGTTACTGGGGAATTGTCCTGTTCCAGGGCTTTGTAGACCGGCGCACGTATTGTACACACACACACACACACACACTTTAGCTTACACTTGTCAAACTAGTTACACTTCATGTACTGTGTTTTAGCTTCTGTTCCTCTGAGTCACAGCGTTGGCATGACAATTAAACTGACTTGACCACAGAGTCCCCCATGTGGCCGAATGGAGTTACTGCAGGTCTTCAAAAAAATAAAAACACACCCAACTCTCAAATCACTGCCAATTCCTAGTGCTCGAATATTTACACTTACAAACCATATATAGAAGAAAGTTTTGTCTAAAAACAAAAAAGGGCTAACTCAAATACTACTAATAAAATTATCTAACATCACAAACCTAAATAAACAAAAATAAACTGTTCATTTATTTAAAAAAAAATAAAATAAAATTAATTATATATATAAATTATACAAATATAATTTTGTTCTTTTTTAGGCTTGGAAAACATCTAATGAACCTTAAAAAAAAAGTCAAACCAACAGTCTGCAAAAAAGCGACTGTGTAAAAGAAAAATAAATAATAATAATAAATTATATATGTATATTAATAAATAGCCCAACCTGAACAAAAAAAAAAGTGAAAAGTAGTCCAATTACATAGAAAATTACTGCAGATCTGGCAACCGTGAGAAACCTGAAGCACCATCTCTCAACCTGTTAAAAGTGGAAATTATTTTCTGTTATGAAAGTACATTATAGTTCGATTTTACCTTCAGTACGAAAGCGCGAACATCAAACGTCATACGTCATCATACGTGAGAATAAAACGTAGAAAATAAAAGACAGAGCAACCGAGAGACATCGTTGATAGTTAGAATACGTTTAATAAAAATAATTAAACCTCAATCTTTTTCTCTATAGAGACTTCATAGAAAGTAATTCAATAAATTAGAAATCACTTCTTAAGACATGTAATCACTACATGAAGTGTTTTTGCGTCTAACACAAGAGCACAACTTTTGCAAATATTGCAACTGTCCAAAGAACAAAATCCAACAAAACAAGAATGATTTGTAGTATCGCCTATCAAGAGCATCAAACAACTACGAAAGAAAGAAAAAACAAAAAAAAAAAAAAAAAAAACCACAGAAAGGCCATTTTCTCTGTCATTTCAACATCTATTTCTCATTTGAGTTGAAATAATAATAATAATAATAATAATAATAATAATAATAATAAAATAAAACAGCTTTACAGTAGTGTATATGCTTTTTATTCTGCTTGCGTGTTGGGAAGGAAGTGATCCGGTTGAGAGGGTCAGTGGTGCAGGACTGGATAAATAAATCAACATCTCGCACAATAAACTGACATTTCAGATGGAGATACGAAGAAAAAAAAAGCTAAAGAAATGTTCAAATAAAAATACATGAGAAAAGAAAATAATTACGGCCAGCTTTTCGTCTGTTTAATTTTTAAATGGGATTTTTTTCTTCTCCGTAGGACGACCATGAACGCTCACTTGTGCACAAAGATGTAATAAATGAAAGCATTAAATTTATTATTATTAGACAACAGACAGACGTATAATCGAGATGTGCATCAAGAGCAAATAATTTAAAGATTAGATACAACGAACATCAAAATAATGTCAGGATGTCAAAGATATTTATCAAGATTCAAAATATAAAGAAATAAAGAACGAAAGAGAAATTGCTATTTGAAGAAACGTGGAAATGCGAATGCTTTTCTGCCCTCTGTGTGAGGAGCAGATTCAGAGGTACGGTGTAAGAGCACTTCTAAAAAAAGGGCAGTTAAAAGTCAGTCAGCACTTGTGGATACACACTGATGAGATTTGAAAGTTGAGGTGGAAAACGATTAAAACAGTGATGCCTGGGTTTATTAAACTATTCAGTTCAAACGCTTAAAAAGCTGAGGTTTCTTCAGGAGTCGAGTGAAAATGTACAACCCTCGAGTTGACTATACTGCTCGTTAATAGATCAGCGTACAGAAGTCATTATTAGCAACGAATACAACCGGTACTGGCACTGGTGACTCCTTCTTAGAGGAGTTTTTATGCTACGAATGTGACGACCTGAAGCGGTTTCCTCACTCAGTCCTGGAGTAAAAGCAAACAGTTTTAATAGCTCACGATTCAGTCGTTATTGAGACGAATCCGACGCCCGTGGACCGGAAATCGTGTCTCGGATTTGCGCTGAATAACAACAAAGCGGAATCGATGCTTTTATACACACACACAATAATAATAATAATAATAATAATAATAATAATAATAATAAAATGCCACATTTCTGACCTGATTCTCACCCTCAGCACATGAGGAACTGCGCATCGGCATATTAACGACACTTTATTTTTAATTTCTCAAAAGAACGCGACTCTATAACAGAGCTTTCCACCAAGGAAAAGGTTTTCCAAGCACGGACGACGAGATGTTTATACACAACCGACAGTATGATAATTAGCTTTAAAGACTGCTTTAAATACCTTAACTTGCTTTTTATACCTACAAACAATTTAGCAATACTTTGCAAAACTCTGGAAATGAGGACTTCAAGATGATAATAGAGTATGATGGATGTGAAGGACAACACAACAGACAAGCAGCACATGCCATAATTACCAAGAGGATTAATGGATGTATGTACACACACACACACACACACACACACACGAGGAAGCCAGCTGATTTGGAGGAGAAAGACGGGCAATATTTTTTGCTCTCTCTCGCTCACACACACACACAAGGCATTGTAGGTTTAAGCCCTGTAGCACTACATGAGGCAGCACACACTTAGTTTTTTCCCCCCAATATGCCTTTCCAGAAACACTTGATTTCACCCATGTTGTTCCAGATTATCACTGAATGACATTTGGTACGAGAAAAAAAAAAAAAAAAAAAAAAAAACACGACTAGACGTCGTTTTCCTCAGGAACGCAGCCTCAGACAATCCTCACACATCTGCACCTGCCCTGTGTTATTAGCATTACACCTATACTGGTAATATCATGGTCCATTTTATACTTAAATTGCAAATATGTATTTGGTTGTATTTCATGGAAAAGCGACAAAGATGTTGGGTTACTGGGACGTACAGTTAGTACTGGGATACACAGAACAAACAATATTTATAATATATTACAAGACAGAAAAACTACTACTGAAGGGCTGCAAGAAAGAAAAGAAAAAAATAAAAGGACAAAAATGCAGAAAGTGGCAGGAAGAAATGGAGGAAGATGGAGAGCGGAGCTCGGAGACGGCGGTATCTACAGCTTCAGTGACATTCGTTAGCTGCCTGTGTTATTGCTGAAGTTATATAATTACTGGACTGTCTGAAATTCAGATGTCGTATGATCCTGCAAAATTATTTACCAAAAGAAAACCAAAATAGTCAAGTTCTGTTTCTTCCACACAAAATATATTAATTATACAGCTCGGCATGAGCGATAACGTCCTTGATGGTTTTTTTTAATAAAATTAAATCCCAATATAATTAATACAGTAATGCCAATCATTATCTTTTTGATTTTGTATCTTCTGCAATTGTACATCACTGTGCATTACAATATCACAAAAAAAAAAAAAAAAAAAGAAAGAAAAGGAAAAAAAAAAGAAAAAAGAAAAAAAAAATAAATCTACTAAAGTTCCTGGACATGCAAAATGTCTTTTCAAAACAACGCTGTACCTAAAACGCTGAAATCTCATTTCAGCGTTTGTGGAGTCTCGTCATTTTTTCCCCTCCATTTTTTTGTTTTACCTTTTCTTTATTACACAACACTTCCGTTCTAATATTTACAGGAAAAAACCCTTAATTCATTAAGTAAGTGCTCTTATACGTGTTTGCATGTGTACATTTCTAAGAAATGTAATATAAATATATATGTATTTATATTTATTTATATAATATATATAAAGGCTCAGTCTTCGTCGGTGGAATCCGAGTCCTCTGATGACGAAGATGATGAAGAACTTTCTGCGTCTGAGGAAGATGACTCCACTTTCCCCGAGCCCTCTGGACCGCTGATGTCCTTCTGTTCATCAGGCTCCTCCCCGTTGTCCTCCACGTCCTTCTCCGATTGGCCGGAGCTTTTTAGCGCGGCTTCGGAGGGGACGAGCTGAGCTGTAGGAGTGGGCTGAGGACTGGTAGCTTGTGCCTGATTGGCCACAGGTAAATTAAGGCCTGGGTTGAGAAGCATCCCTGGGTAAAGCATGCTGGAGATCAGTAAGGGGTTGAGAGCTAGCGCTTGGCCTGAGGCTGAAGCACTTGTTGAGCTTGGACTTTCTGTCCTCTCTGACTGGATCTCTGGCGTCTGCGCTGCTGTTTCCCCTCCGCTCTTCTTTCCTGAATCCTCGCCAGAGGCGGATTCTTGTTTTCCCAACAGGCCGCCCATTCCGAGTAGGTTGGGCAGACCGGCCATGCCAGAGAGCATCATGGGAAGCATGGCAGCCATGTTAGCAGGGTCGGTCTGGAGGCCCATGAGTCCTGCAGTGAGCTGGAAGCTCTGAAGGCTCTGCAAGGCCTGTAGGCTGTTCAGGTCCAGACCGGACATGAGCCCGTTGCTCAGCAGAGGGTTGACACCGAGAGCTGTGCTTGCGTTAACGCTTGCTGCATTAGTCACTTTGGCCAGAGCGTTTTTGGGCCGACGGCCTCGTCTGCTCACCTCCTCTGGTACGATAGGACCGGTGAGGATGCGGTCAAACATGCTCTCCGGGAGGTAGCCCTGTGGATAAAGAAAACGTTATGGGGTTTTCTATAAAAATGCAAAAATGCAGAAAAGGGAATTTGCTAACGAAGCTAACAAACCGACAAATGTATTAACATTTAATCCAAATAATTTCTCACCATTCAGTAGAAGAATTACTGACCGCAAGTAATCAAGCTATCTTGAAAAACACCGGATACTAAGATACTTGTAGGTATGAAAACTCCACATGAAATGTTACAAAGCTACACATAAAGACCGTTTCCTCCAGAGAAGGAAAAATGTACTACTTCTTCTCACCGACTGTTTGACGACGTCTGCCCACTCCGGAGGAACTCCGTACTCTGGATTTTCCTGGAGGAATCGGCACAAATCCTTGAGAGGAGGAGCAAAGGCGCCACCAATCTGTAGACAAAGAAAACATATACGCGTAAGCCGATAAGAACATCATCGTACAGGACCGTGCAGCTGAAAGATTTGCGGATACACGGGCGTCTAACCTTGCGAGCGTTTCTCCTGTTGATGATTTGGACTCTTTCCTCTCCTGTGAGGCTGTTGACGTCGATCTTGTTGGGATTTCTACAGCGATGCCTCTTCTGCTTCGGCCTTCCGTCCTGAAACTGTATTTTATTCACCCCCTGCAGGCACAAAACAGCCACAAGTTAATAACCTTGACATTTACACTTACGGCACTTGACGAACCCCCTTATACAGAACGACCTACTCTGAAATCTCCATGAATGAATACATGGATACCGGTTCACTAGGTCACAGAATATACCGTCAGTCAAGAACTTTAGAGACGTTTAGTGCCATTTTAAGTATTTCAAGAAGAGGTAGGTCTTTATCCAATGTTAATACTTTCACTAATCGAGCAGCTATCAGAATCCCGTCTCATTTCTGCTGATATTCCACTACACAAACAATATGATTTTCAAAAGGCCGCTTATCTTATCCGGTTTCTTATCTTCTAATATGCAGCATCTCATTCTAACGACCAAGAAAATGGCCCCATTTTGTACTTGATGGTTATCCGATTAATCGTATTCTCTCTCTTACTGGGATGAAGGCGCCGACGTCTGCCACAAAGCCTGGATGTTCCTTCAGCCACTGATCTAGATCTTTCCGTCTCGGAGCGTCGTCCCCGGCGAGCCGTGTCCCGTCTTTTAGGTTTATGACGGGGACTCTGCTCTCGGTGTCCGCAGTCCCAGGGACCTGAGAGGCGCTAGGAGTTGAGGCTGGGTTCATGCCCCCGCTCCAACCAGGAGTAAGCTGTATATAGAAAATACATTCGAGCGTACACATTTGAATACAATTATTTCCACTGAACACTTTATAGAAGATAAAAACAACTGATACTGTATCGGAGAAACGCTGCCCGCTTCTCCTGTACAGACAAATCCGGTCTGATTGCTTAATTGCCTTTATGAATATCACACTGTTAAACTATACAGATGTGCTGACTTGTTACACTGTTGATCCTTATACCTGATCAGGCATCGCAGTAGGTTTGTTCTTGTTCATAAAGAGATGATCCATTCCTTCTACGTTCTTCCTTCTTCCTCTCCTCTTCTTCATCATTGGCTGACCATCAACCATTCCGTTCAGTCGCATCTGTCCGCTCAGGCCTACGTAGACAGCGAGATGTAATGATTTGTTGACTGTCATGATAACAAAGCAAGACTGTGTGTGTGTGTGTTAGGGCTGGGCGATATGGCTGAAAACTGTATCACGATATCAGTGTTTCATATTGGCCGATATCGATAATTATTGATATTTATGACCCATTTAAAATAAGGACCAGGAAAAAAATATAATACATTTAAACATTTTTATTTTAAACTTCACCTTCCTCTGATCATAATCCCCTTAGTTATTAAGACAGAAATGTCAACAACCAGGAAAACTCAAATAATTATGATGTAAACGTAAGTCTAAAGTCACAATGAACACTTAACAATTCTCTCTTAACATTTAAGGTGCAAAATGAAAGAAAATGTAAGAAATGCTTAATAAAGTGTAATAAAATAGTGCAAAGTGTTAAATATAAACATAAAGAAATGGTCTTGCATAATTTGCAGACGACATACTGGCGAGCATTTTCCTCTTTTAGTTACAATTTCCTCGCTCGCTGCTCATTTTCTGCTCATCAGTCGGCGGTTACTGAAGAGGAATCCAGCAGAGCAGCACGGGACGACGATATGGCGCAACCAAACTTGATACTGTTACATGATTGGCTGTTAGCTAGGTTACCAGAGAGTGAGTACCTTTGTTAATGCAACCGAACTTGCTTCGCAACCTGTTTTCTTCCGACAAAGAATAAAAAGATATCGAATGTTTTATCAAACACATTTTTTATTGATTATCGTTCACGAGTCTATCGCGATACATATCGTTATCATTTTATCGCCCAACCCTAGTGTGTGTGTTGTAATGCTGGGTTACCTTGTGGATAGCTGTTCTGTGTTTTGGTGTAGTCAGTCAGGCTGCTATCGGAGGCGCTCTGCAGTTCCTGTAGTCTTGCCAGATACTGCTGCTGAGCCAGAGGTCCTTCCTCGCCGTTTAGAGGACGTTTCAACGGCAAACCCTGCTTCTGAAAGGTCAGCTTCAGACTGCCTTCCTGCTAAAAGGTCAAGTGGTTTCAGAGGGTTAGTTTTACTGGGTGAAGAAAGCCGTGTTGTTTTATTTTAATCGGCCGAGCTCGAACCGCGATTAAGAAAGAGAAAGAAATCGTGAGTCTGGAAACCAAATACAGGGTGAAATCAGAGGGTTAAACTTGCTTTGCGATAGGAGCAAAAGAAAAGGGAGGGAATTAAAAGTAGGTTAAAGAAACACATGAAAACAAAAAGGGAAGCGTGCCTAGCGTTGCACCAGCCGCCGCAGCTTGGCATTTTTTGTGTGTGGGGGGAGGGTGGGGATGGGAGAACTTAAAAGAACATACGTCATTTATTTTGACTGAGAACTCCTTTTCTCTGTCTGCATCATGCTTCTTCACCTTTGAACCCTGAGGAGAGGCTGCGGGGTCATCTGTCAAGTTGGCTGCACTGTCCATGAGCTTGGTGGTGTAAAACGAGGACACTGCAGCACTTCCGTCATACACGCGGCGAGACCCGGGCCACTTACCCTTCAATACCGCCTGACAAATACTGTCCAGACGGTTTATCATAACTCGGTCCTGTAAAGTTAAATAAATATGTGACTGACTAGCAACAGGTCTTACAGTGGCATGCTTTAGCTCATGTGAAAGGCTGTAAAAATGGCTCGCCTTCGGCCAGTAGGAAGCAGCGAGCATGTAGCCTCCGCCGTGGAAGGGGTGGGAGAGGTTAGCGATGCCGTTTGTCACTTGGCTGTCCTGCGTGTCGTCGTGAGTGGTGCTATGAGATGCTATGCTGTCCTCGTCAAAGCCTTTAATACCAGGCACTACTGCAGCTACACACACACACACACACATCATTATAAACATGCTACAACATGGTGAAAATTTTTAAAAACACAAAATAAACAAAAAGTTAGAAAATACGGCAGCGACGTATTATTGTCGTGACTTATATTCCATAAAACACTCCTGTTGTCCTAACATTTACGCTGTATGTCGCTTCATCTTATTTACGGACTGCTATAAAAGTTCTTTTAAAACACACAGTATACAGTGTGAGCCACTCACTGTTCTTTGAAGCCTCTTCACCATCACTTTCTTCAGATGATGAGGATGTTGAAGACGAAGACGACGAGCCAGAAGAGCAGGAAGACGACGAGGACGAGGAACTGGATCCTGACCTTGACGAGGTCGAAGATGTAGACGAGGATCTCGAGGAAGAGCTTGATGAGGAGCTTGAGGAAGATGCGTCTGAATCGGTGTCTGACCCAGACCTCCTCCGTGCCTCTTTGCGACTTCTCTTGCTAAGTTTTTTCTGTTTTCGGCTCTCGGGGTTGGGTGCGAGCGGCTTTGTCCGCGCAGCCTCCATCCGTCTCTCGTTCTCTTCCTTTTCCTCTTTCAACCCGTCTCCTGTAGGTGTAGGAGGCCTGAGGGATGGCCAGCTCTGTGTCCCTGCCTCTTCCTCGCCCTCTAAAAGCAAGAGCTCCTCCTTGGGTGTTACCTCCCTAGGGGTGGAGTTAGTTAGTGGTGAAGGAGGGACTCCAGAAGTCTGGGTCTGTGCTAAAGGGTTTGGAGTGCGCGTCTGCCCAACAAGAAGGGCTTGATTTTGGGCTTGGCTTTGTGCCTGTGTTCCCTTGTTTTGGCTGTAGTTCCTCTGTGCTGCCATGAAGCTCAGCTCAGGGTCTCTGAGGATGTGGTAGTCTGTCCGGCTCACTCCGTGTTTGGCCGCACCTATTAGCAAGTCGCGGTCATGAGTGCCTGTCTCCCACCACACAGGCAGATCTGAGCCAGCCTGGCACAGTGCCAGGCGCTCAAAGAGCTGAGGGTGGCGCAGAACCTGTTCCCGAATCTGCCGGAGCAGCTCCACTCGGTACAGTGTACGTGAGGCACGCTCCTCTGTGATCGGCTGGATGGACAGAGACGGATCCACTGTGTCTGAAAGGACGGAAAGGCAGAGAGCAAGAAATAAGGAAGGGAGATGATATACATGAGGTATACATGTGCCTTACTAGATTATTAGGCATAGATGTGTCTTTCAAAGCGTACAATTGCATGCACATGGCATGTGTGCCAGACAGATGCGTGTGTATCAGACTCACCGCCCTCCCTCGGTGGAAGGCGGCAGACCCGCCTGCACATGGCAGTGAAAGCACAGAGGTATTTGTGGAGACTCTCGTCTGTCTTCTTGTGCAGCCGAGCCATGGCTCTGAATTTGGTCCAGTCGAAGCGACCCAGCTCTGGATCGAACACCACTCCGAACGTAGACACCACACGATAGAAATCTGCCTCCTCTCTCCTGGTCCACCTGTGCAGGTAAAGAGAAAAAACAAAAAAGTACTTTAGAAGTGCAACAATCTATTCAAAGAATTTAGCTTTTTAAATAGTTGTTAAACATGATTTAGTTGTGATTGGAGGCATGTGGAAGCTCGCCTTTGTTGTCTCTCGATCTTGGCAGCTATTTTGGGATTGATCGCATCAGTAAGTACAGGGGGCAGAGCGCAAATTTCAGGGGTTAAGGTCTGCTGCGTCTGGTGGATCTGCAGGATCTGTCTGCTCTTGGTGAAACGCTGCGATGCGGTGATCAGGCGGCGCAGCCGAGCCGTTAAGGCGGATGAAGACGGCCAGTACGCTCCTGTGACGACTCCCAGTGTACTGCCTCCGCCGTCCAGTACAGAGCCACCTTCTACACACACACGATTAACATTCATGGACTTGTTAGTGCGCTTTAAAATTCAATTCTGGTGGTTTTGTAAGCACGTGCATATTCCTAGCTACAATTATTAGCCTCCGTTGTCCGCTGACAGGAAGGTCTGACTAAATTTATACTTCCATTTCTCATTCCTAGGCAATTTCCAGAACTGACAGACAATCCTATAAGTGTACACTTCTAAAGATGTATGCATAGAAACTCTGAATGTGTGTTTACATGCAGTGTAGCTCATTCTGCGCTCTAAAATCCAAAGTCAGATTGTGTTTTCAAAAGGAGCATTAGGAAGAAATACAGTGCTGAACTGTAGTGCAGACTTTCACGTACCTCCTCCTGTGTCCGTTATAACCAGATCACCAGGAGAGGAAGCGTCATCCTGATAAAAAAAATAAGAAAAAGAAAAAAAAATTATATATATATATATATATATATATATATATATATATATATATATATATATATATATATATATATATATATATATATATATATATATATATACACACACATACATACACACAGTAATTTTTTTTGGAACCATGCATTGAGAACTGTTTATTTTAAGCCTCAATATCGTCTTCCTTTGTATTAATAGATATGCATCCTTTCTGCCTTACCTCCATGTCATCTTTAATCAAAGTGGGTGCAGGCTTGTATTCTGGATCGTCACCGTCCCTGCAGACACACAAACAGGGTCGTAAAAAGTCAATTACAACAAACACAAACAAAAGGAGGCTTTCACATTATCTAGATCTGAGTGGTATTGTGTGTGTGTGTGTGTGTGTGTGTGTGTGTGTGTGTGCGCGTGTCTTACCCATCCATAAAGTCGTTTGCTCTCTGTTCAGCAGCGATGGCCTTCTCGTCCGGCCGGCCGACCCGCTCTAGGAAGCACAGAGCAGGATCTGCACGAATAGTGTTGTACTTCTCATAACCTGCAAAATACACAGATGCCATTTAGACAAATTTAATCTCTCATCTCTCTGGAACTTACTGAAAAATGGGTAGGACTAAAGAATTTGCATTTCTTAAAGTCTGATGATGAGCGACGGTCACTGTGAGGGTAAGTATGAAGGTGCGTGTGTGTGTGTGTGTGAGCACATCCTCACCATGCTTGTAGACTCCTATCAGAAGACACTTGTCTGCGAGCATATCCCACCACATAACTGGCAGCTCTGAATGATCCAGCTCAGGAACCCAGGTCTCTATCCCACTATATGAGTGAAACATACGGATTGTTAAGGGCTAAAACTTGACATTATTATTGAGAGGAGGCTTAAGTAAATCCGTCATCCAAACGATCGCGTTGTTCGTTGTTATAAGTGCAAAATAAAGTCCTGCTGCAGAGTGAAGCTGGCTATGCTGTAGGGTATAGACTTTCTAAAACCTAGTACGGTACGGACGACATTTACGATGTAAAATAATACAGTATCAGTGACGTCATCAACTGACTGTGACTATATAAATAAAGAAAGAAAATTATTAACAGTTGTTTTCTCTATGATTAGATCATCATAATTGTCGACTTTTCTCTTGTTAATTGACCCGTGTGTGGAAATGATATTTAGAAGCTGTAGTTTTGTACAAGAACAGCAGATGGCGTCAACTCTGACCTCTGTAACGCCCAACAACACAAGGACAAAACCTCGGATAATAATTAACGTTAAGTGATGATTAATTTTCAAATCTCACACATACATACACACTATATATATATATATATTTATTAGAGAGAGAGAGAGAGAGAGAGAGAGAGAGAGAGAGAGAGAGAGAGAACAGCGATACAAAAACAATAGTTTTTTGTGCAGGCAGGTTTTGCACAGACAAGAAAGGTCAGGACTCACCTTGCTTCAACTCCTTCCAGCACTTTCTGGCACTGAGAACCAATAAGCTCCTGTTTCAGATAGTACAGCATTCTCACTCTCAACAACACCCTACACATGAGAGAGAGAGAGAGACAGAGAGAGAGAATTCACCATCAGTTTGTGCTCCTTTCTCCTACACAACAATAAAATGAACAGCGTGGACTAACCAGCATTTATGCGAGCTGTTTTTTTTTTTTTGCCATTTTACATGGAAGACATTAAAATGGGTTCATGCTGCTATAGGAAAATAATCAGTGACAGAGCGGTGTGACGCAGATATAAAGTCACTGCTACCACATCCTGAAATGTGGTATGGAACCGCACAATAACACCCTTTTATACCAGCAATTTGTGGAGCAATTAGCCTATAACTTGTACGACACTGTGCTTTTCATCTATATAAATATACATATAGAGCCATCTCTGACTGTTACTAGTCCTTGTGTATGTTGTGTACTATATAAATGTCAGAGCTGCTGGTATAGAAAATTAATCAACAATCATATCAATCATTCAACATTTTTACAAACTTTTAATCACCTAAGCAAAAGTACTGAAAAGCGGGTGCATGCGCGCACGCACACACACACACGCACGCGCACACACACACACACGTACGCGCGCACACACACACACACAAACAGCAGAGTCTGACATTAGTGGCATTCCAACCCTGAGGGAAAACACAGACATAAGCAGAGCTAGTGTGTCTCTCCCTGAAATAAACAATAGAGAACTTACTAGGCATTAATGTGGCACAGCCAACAGAAAAATCTCACGCACACTTTTTCAAAACGCTCAAAGTCAGACGGATTCAGAAGCAAAATCGAAACTAAACACCCGTGCTTTGTGTGCGAATGATATAGAACAAAAGGAAATGGTAAACAAACTGTTCTTTTTGTGTTAAAATCGTTTAAGTGTACTGACTTCATGCATTAAAAAAAAACAAAAAAAAAAAAAAAAAAAAAAACAGAAATCTCATGACATGGAAAGCTGGATTTCTTGATGGGATAAAAAAAAGTCACTGTAGCCGTCGTGTTTAAATCGTTATGTTTAGATTCTTCTGAAATGGTTCCCGAAGCCCAGAAGTCTTATCGGTGTTTTAGGTTAATGTACGGAATTCAAGAAATGCTAGGAGTTTTTTTCCCCCTGCTAATATACATGGGTGACTATTCAGACGTGTCGTCCACTAGGTGGCAGTATAAAAGGACAAAACGACATTAAAAATGCACGTACTTGTTACAGTGATGCTTGAGATGCTTTTTGTATCCGTCATCAGACAACATGTGCTCCGGGTTGTGCTTCCTGATCCACTCTGCTTTCTGAATGTCAAACCCACTGGACTGAGTCTTCATCTTCTTCCCCTTCCTGCCCCGGGGAACTGGTGTGGAGAGTCCTGACGTGGAAAATAACAACACGTAATGAATACTTGTCTGTTTGCTCCATTAGCAGTGCTGAGGTTCACAGTGTCAAGAGCTTCGGTACCCAAGTGGTTCTGGAGTTCTTTGGTCCTGCCGTCCTCGGTAGGCGCGATCAGGTCCCACATGAAACTCTTGATCTTGTCGTCTCCCCTGTAGTGCACCAGGCAGTAGGCGAGCAGCGCTCTACAGATCCACTCCACGTCTCTCTCGCTCAGCTGCTTCTTAAAGCGGCCGTGCTGGAGGATGTCTCTCCATCTGCCCCACCTAAACAGGAAGTAATGCTGTTACCACTCGAGGCAGGATTCACGTCCATCCTTACTAGCGACAGCGTTAAACATCCGATCATCAAGACTTACAACCGTCCGTTACACAAGTTCTTCACGCTTACTTCCTAATAACAGTGTGTACTATTTTCATTACTATTTATTTACTTATTCCTTATAAATATCTTTCTAATGTTTATTTGATGCCTAACACTAAACACGATTCACACAGCTTCATTTCTTCTCGCTCGTTCCCAGGTTTTGTACCTTCTGTAAGAGAGGGTTAAATAATAACGTGAAGAACGGCACTCACCCGTAGACCAAAAGGTTCTTCTCTACCCTGAAGCACTCGGTGCGGCCGTAGCTGTTGAGGCGGTCGTGCGGCCGCCGTAGTTTGGGCTTATCGTCTCCGCTGCTCTCGCCTTCTGACAGTTCAGCCAGTTCGTCTTTCGTCGCGCTGAACGGCCGCGTCTGTTTCCTTACTCTCGGCGTGTCGATCACCAGGCTGTTCTGTGGGTCAGGGAGGAAAGAGCGAGACAGAGAAAATCAAGAGAGATACAAAAATAAAACATTTAGACACTAAAGATTAATCACACGGCATTATTTGTCCGCTGCATTTGTAGAGATTTTATCCGAAACAAAAAGACTAATAAATCTATTATGTTTACTAAAGTTAATAGAACACAATCAGTAATATTATGGACTAAACTATACCTTTTCCTATATATAGGAAAATGTACTTTTTTTTTTTTTTATAAATGAAACTGTTACAAAAAAAATAAGATCAAACCCCTTTATAAAATCTCGATAGCGACTTGACAAAAAGTTTCGAATTAAAACTTTATAATTACGTCAAGATTCAAAAACGGACAACAGACGAAAAGAGGATGCGGAATTGGATCGCAGGAAATAAAATCATATAAATAAAATCAAAAAATCAAGGAAAAATCAACTTCAGGATATTTAATACAATTTAATATCATGACACCCCTTCTTCGTTTCCACTCACTCTGCCGTTAACGGTGTCCATGTCGATCTCGGCCTTTTTCGCCCATTTATCCCAGAAGTTAGGATCGTCCAGAGAAATGTCTGTGCGATTCCCAGAGGCTACAAAACTGGCCTAAATTCAGAGACATAAGCATGTAAGTGAGTATCACAAATTAAAACAAAAACATTTGTTTTGTTTTTTTTTTCCCTAAAAAAAAATCTCGCACCATAAGTGAGACATTACAGACATGGGAACTTTCCTATGTGATCAGAAACGAGGCACGGCGTTAGAATGTTGTACACCACTGTACATCACTTCTCACACTAAGCATGAGCACTTCTATTTTATATTTTTTCCGAGAAACAAGAGACCGCGAGTGTTACGCTCCGAGGCTCATGCTTTCGGGATGTATTTATTCTGAGAGTTAAATATCACCTATGTGAACCTGGCAAAAGCAAAACTGAAAGCAAATCTTCTCTCTAATTCCTCCTATTGCTTTTAAACTGGTAGCCCAGGTATCCCAAGAAACAGGCAGTTTTACTTTCATTAAGTTGTTTATTTTATGCTCAGAAAACAGAGAGTGAGTTCATAAGAAACTTCTGTTTGATGGCTCAAAAAAATAAAAATAGAAATACAGCAACAACCTTAGCGTGATGATTTGACGGAGATGTAAAACATGACGTTATTCGTGTGCATCGGTAGGTGTTTCCTTCCTGTCTGTCTTAAAATTAGGGTGAGAAACTGGCACCTGCCGCCCACCAGACAGACATCTCACCATCGGCAGGTGGATTTAATGTTCTGGCTCAAATGAACCGAATAATAAATTAAATACTCGGTGTTTAAACTCAGGAAAGGATGTTAATTACAGTCTAGATTAATTATCAAGAGCAAATTCTGGGCATCGACCAACTACTGTGGCTCAAAACCTAACTTTCCGGACAGTTTTGTTGTTTTATTAGGATCGCGTTTTATTTGGATTCCGAACGCATCTGATTTATGACTCGAAATTGGGCCTCGCAGACGGTACAAGCATTTAAAAACAAATTAAGAATAAAAACCTTGGCGAAAGTGGACCCCCGTCCTTCCGACTCGATGGTGATGGTTTTGGTTCTGCGTTGCAGGATCTGGTCGATATCTTCCTCGCAGAACTTGGCGCCCTCGTCTTCCTCGTCCATGAGCGCGCCGTACGCGCCGCGCCTCAACAGGTCTTCGATCTCTTTCTTAGAGAGCTGCTGCTGGAGCGTCTACAGGAAGGCGAGAAAGCAGGAGGTTCGGATTTTCAGGTTAGCGACTTTATGACGATGTGTCACGAGAACGTGATACGTGAGCTGACTTAAGACGTTGATTTCATACCCCTCCTCCTCCGAGACTGTTGTCCCTCCCGCTCATGCTCTGCAGCACGGCTTTATCCAGACCCAGTTTGAGGCTGGCCCTGTCGAACATCTCCCGCTCGTACGAGTTGCGTGTGATGAGTCGGTACACCTTCACCGCCTTGTTCTGGCCGATTCTGTGGCATCGAGCCTGAGCCTTGAGGGGGGAAAAAAAAAAGAAATGAATTGAATGTACGTGTAATAACAGAATTCATGAACATTCATGTGTCTAACCCTAACCCCAACCCCTAGGTGGAATAATTTGTAAGGCTGATCTGATTTTCAAATGAAGTTCCATTAAAATAATTTTCTAAATGGTAATTTATACTCGCCTCTGTGGATAATTGTCACCTTGTGGTTAAGTTGCCAGGCTAACTTGCTGGCATTAATGACTACCTTGATGCTCTCTCTCTCTGTGTGTGTGTGTGTGTGTGTACCTGCAGGTCATTTTGAGGGTTCCAATCCGAGTCAAAGATGATGCAGGTATCAGCAGCGGTGAGGTTAATGCCCAGGCCTCCCGCTCTCGTGCACAACAGAAAGACGAAGCGGTCGGAGTCGGGCTTACTGAAGCGGTCTATCGCGGCCTGGCGAAGGTTTCCACGCACACGCCCATCTATCCGTTCATAGAGGTATCTAAACACACAGACACGCAAACAGATCATTAGCCGCTTATAGGTTTGAAAGGTTTTCAGTGCCAGCAATTGCCTCGAACATTACATGTAAAATAAAGATTTCTTTTATTTTCACCCCGTTTTGACTCAAATCACTACCTGAGCAACTAACGTATGTTAGAAATGTACACATGAGGAAGGAAATGTTTTAAAAAAGAAAGGAAAAGTCAGGATGTCAAAGTCCAAGATGAGTGTCAAGCACTGACAAGCCAGTCCAAGTTATGAAAATTGTGTCTTAAATCCTCTTTTGTGTAAAGTCTTGTGTTATTTGTCCTGCACTGTCGTGTCCCGTCCTGCACCGTCCTGTCGGTCTTGTCCTGCACCGTCCTGTCGGTCTTGTCCTGCACCGTCCTGTCGGTCTTGTCCTGCACCGTCCTGTCGGTCTTGTCCTGCACCGTCCTGTCGGTCTTGTCCTGCACCGTCCTGTCGGTCTTGTCCTGCACTGTTTACCCCAGGTTGCACAGATGCACTTTTTGTATCTAGGACTACTTACTTAAGTCCTTATCTCCGTCTTTGTTTTATGTAACACATGAAACATGGTCTCATGTCACCGTGTACTGCTACAGCTATATATGGTTGAAATGACAATAAAAGCTTCTTGACTCTTGACTAAAGACCATAAAAACCATTAAAAAAACCATGCTTAAAAACCATATCCTCAAAGTTGGAAACACAACTTTTGTATGCTGTAGCTTCGCAATTTCCCTTCACTGGAACTAAGAGGCCCGAACAACGCACTTGTGCATAAAGCGAGCTTCATGAAGACATGGTGTGAAACAACTCGAGTGTCCTGCACAGAGCCCAGACTTTAGTGGAACATCAACTGCAGCTCATCACCCAACATCGGTGCCTGATCTCACTAATAGTCAAGCGGATGAATAAGCACAAGTCCCCACAGCAACACTCCAACATCTAGCAGAAACCTTTCCCAGAAGATCGGAGCTTATTATATCAGAAAATAGGGGACTACATCTTTACTGGGATGTTTCACAATCGCGTCAGAATCTTACGATCGGCTGTCCGTAACTTTGGCCACGATGAAAGCTGTTCTATTTCTGACTGGACCTCTTTTAGTTATGGTCTGTTGGACCGGTCGCTTGAAATGAATTAATCAATAACAAGAAAGATGATAAATAACATTGACCTGGACATAATGTGTGTTCTGTTAGTGAAAAGATCCAAGGAGAAAAAGCTCAGATTAATAGTGAACGCATTTAAATAAAGAGACTAATATTTGAAAAGTTGGAGCAGGTTCATAAAATCTGTGTAATTCCTTTAAGGGATAAAGCTCGAGCAATACATCGAAAAACTTTGAGAGAGTAATAAATAAATAAATAAACCACCACCGTAGCAAACAAAAACAACCCTCTATTCTTTTGCTTTGCCATATCTCTCTTCCTCCCTCTGACCTACTTCAGGCTGTTCAGTGCTTCAGGCATTTTCCATGTCTGATGTGAGCTCTCCTGAGTGTCTGTACCCGCCGACTGAACCAGAGCTACACCTGCCAATCGTCTCTATCGCCATAGGCACAGACTCACGAATACGAACACGCGATATCTAATTAGCCGGTCCAGACCATTCTAGATTTTAGGTGCCTGCGCTTCTAAACACATCCACCAGGGGGCACGTTACACGTTTCACACTGTGTGTAAACAAAATCTACGTACCGTCTCTGGATGAGGTAGTCTTCGAGGATGTCGAGGCAGCGCACCATCTGAGAGAAGATGAGCACTTTGTGGCCGCCGGCCTTCATTTTAGGAAGCAGCTTGTCGATGAGGACGAGTTTGCCGGCAGACTGCACCATGGCCTGCAGGTGGAAGTCCAGGGCCGATGGACTGTACACCTCACGAAAATCCTCCAGGATCTTCTCCTCCGCACCTATTTGGGAGGACACGCACATGATTTTGCGGTTCAAGGTGTGTGTGTGTGTGTGTTGACGGGTTTCGACATAAGAAAAAAAGGCATGAATAAAACAGAAGGCGAGAGGAATTAGCAAAGTAAACGAGCTTGAAAAGGTATTCACGAAAGAAAGAAAGCATGAAAAACAAGACCAAAGAAAGAAAGCCATAAATAAAGAGGAAAAAAAAAATATCAGGTGGTTAAACTACATGACCAAGTGTTACATGAACGCATGTGAACGCTTCTGCTGTTATAAATAAGCTCCACTCTTCTGGGAAGGTTTTCCACTAGATTTTGAAGTATGGCTCTAGGAATTTAACTTGTTCAGACATAAGAGGATGGATGAGATCAGGCCCTGGTGTTGGGGGAGTTCCGGTGTGCAGTCAGTGTTGGTCAGGGCATCTGAGAGATGCTGCAGTTTACACACACATTCTATACAATTGCGTCTCTGACTTTGTGGCAACGGTTTTGGGGCACGGCTGCCTGCGTGTAAAGCGTGAGGATGTCTAAGGGGTACGGTGAGGGTCCGTGTGTGTGTGTGTGTGAGGTGCCTACAATTCGTGTGTGTGTTTTGAGAAAGATGGTCAGGTTTCCAAAAACCTTTGGTCATATAGTGTATGCACGAGCTGGTCGGTAACTGAAAACGTATAAATCACATGACATAATAATCACATAATATTACCCTTGATGAGGTAGGGATGGTTGCAGCATTTCCTCAGTTCCATCATGGTATTAACCAGGTTGGGGACGTTGGCTTGGCCGGCTCCTTTGGCCAGAAAGGAGAAATTCTTCTCCAAAATGGCACGGTAGTATTTCTTCTGGATGTTGGTGAGCTCCACCTCGATAATAGTCTCTTCTTTAGGAGCCAGCTTCTTCTCAACGTCCTCCTTCAGGCGGCGAAGCATCATCGGCTTCAGTATAGCCTGCAGCTTCTGGACCTACACACACACACACACACCTTGTAGGCACTTCACACACACTCTCACTATTCCCCTCAGACATCCTCACACATCACACACAGGCAGCCTTGCCCTCAAACACACCTTTATCATTCACATTCACAACCACACACATACCTGTTCCTCAGTCTTCAAGTCTCCAAACTCCTGCATGAAGGTACTTTCAGAGGGGAACCTTGTGGGCTCTAAGAAATGCAGCAGACTGAACAGCTCCTCCACAGTGTTCTGAAGCGGTGTACCGGTCAACAACACTTTATGCTCCTAAAGGTCAAAATGCAACACGTCAAAGATGGAAAACGAACAGAACAATAAGCTTAAAGACCGTGTCAAAGACGTGTCTATGTTTTTATACCAGGCGCATAAGTTTGAAGCCCTCCAGCAGCTTGCAGTTCTTGTTTTTCAGACGATGAGCTTCGTCTATAATCACGCAGCGCCAGTCGATCGCGTTGAGCTCCGGACAGCCTCCTAAAATCATCTCAAACGTTGTGATGACCGCCTGAAAACGGTATGCACCTTTCACCACACGGCCCTGTGAGGTGGGCACGGGAGAGAGAGAGAGAGAGAGAGAGAGAGAGAGAGACAGAGAAGAGAGAGAGAGAAAGAGAAAGCGAAACACAGACAGACAGAGAGAGTGAGAGAGAGACAGACAGAGAGAAGAGAAAGCGAGAGACACAGACAGACAGAGAGACAGACAGAGAGAAGAGAGAGACAGACAGAGAGAGAGAGAGAGACAGACAGACAGAGAGAGAGACAGACAGACAGAGAGAGAGAGAGAGAGAGAGAGAGAGAGAGAGAGAGAGAGAGAGAGAGAGAGAGAGAGAGAAAAGAGACAGAGAGAAAAGAGACAGACAGAGAGGAGAGAGAGAGAGAGAGAGGGAGAGGAGAGAGACAGAGAGAAAGAGAAAGCGAGAGAGAAACACACAGACAGAGAGAGAGAGTGAGAGAGACAGACAGAGAGAAGAGAAAGCGAGAGACACAGACAGACAGACAGAGAGAGAGAGAGAGAAGATTTAAAAAAAATTTAAGTGCCATAAGGAGACGGAAAAAAGACAAAGTGATAGGCAAAGAAAAACAAGCAAGAAAATAAACCATATTAAGGGATGTGAAACCAGGCAAATGAAATATGTCTATTCAGCCTCTGCTTGACAGGATGTGATTTTGAGGGTAAACCTCAAACTAAGAGCTGACAAACCCCACTGTGCATCACACAATCCAAATCTGTCACAATTCAGTCTCTCTCCAACACACACACACGAAACATTAACACAGACGACTGAGTGTACCATCTTCCTGTCACAGTCACTGTTCTATGACTCACGAGTGCACATTTGTAGGTTAAGAGAATGTGTGTGCACGTGCGCGTGTGTGTGTGCGCCAACCTGAGAGTCTCGGAAGTACATCTCGTATTGCTGCAGCATCTGGCGGCTGAGGGCGCTGCCGTGATAGACGATGACGTTGAGGTGGGTCCACGTGCGGAACTCTCGCTCCCAGTTAGCGATAGTGGAGAGTGGTGCAATGATCAGAAAAGGCCCTTTGATCCCGTTGGAGTGGATCTCGTGCAAGAACGTGATCGACTGGATGGTTTTCCCCAAACCCATCTCGTCAGCCAAGATACAGTTACGCCTGAAAGCGAGAGAGAAAGAGAGAGAAGCAAGAAAATAATTATCGGACTCTTTCGTGCATAAATCATTTAAAAACAAAAATACAGAAACTCTTTAAAATGTTTAAATACTAGACTGAAGTGATGTTTTGAAATTATTATTAGTTTAATTAATTTTTTTGCTTTACATCACCTTAAATTGAGCTTCAATTTACGGTGATTATTGTGCATGAAAGGAATACAGTAAGTGATCAAACACCTGAGGAGGTGCAGTTATAGGAATATAAACAACACTGAGTGCTAGGAGGTTAAACTCAACTCGCTCTGGTGGCTGATAAATCTTGTAAAACTTTCACAAAAAAACAGCCGTCACTTACTACGACGGTTCTAAACATTCGTGACGTCTCTTCGGCTCTCCGAGTTTATAAATCTGGTCATAAAGGACAGCGAGGTCTTTAAAAACAGAAATTCTCCACCGAGGTGTTAATGTTCCTGCTCCGAACGCCCTCGGCAGCTTTGCTAAAAGGAACAATGGGTGTGAAATCGCATCGTGTCTCTGCTTTTCCAAGTAAGTCTGTATAAAATAAGATGGGGTGTGTGCATGACTTTGCGGTTTGTGTGTGTGTGTGTGTGTGTGTGTGTGTGTGTGTCTGGCATGTGGGATCAGACATGCCGTCAGCTTCACGCTCCACCGGATCCTCTTCCGCACTACTTAACAATCTGGTGCCCGGATCCACATCTATCCCTGTGTGTGTGTGTCTGAGTGAGTGAGTGAGTACCCCTGCCTGCCCTGAGAAACTCTTGCGTGCACGCGCACACACACACACACACACACACACACACACACACACACACTCCATCTTGCTCCTGGACACTGCTCAATAACAAACACCTCAGCAAATTCTGAGATGAAATAACACCTCCAAACATTTTGTGCTTATTATTATGACAAAACATTCGACTTTGTACACACTTCCTGCTTTCCAACACAGCTCCAGTATGTAAATAATCATTATACAACTTTGAATGTAAGCCAAAGAATTAAAATAACAGGTATCTGGAGTGTGTGTGTGTGTGTGTGTGTGTGTGTGTGTGTGTGTGTGTGAGTGAGTGAGAGAGAGAGAGAGAGAGAGAAACCGCTAGACGTGGTCTGGGAATATTACAGTTATTAGTAGCTCAATGCTACATTTAAAACTCTGGAAAGTGGCATTAACAGTGTAGCGGAAACCTCTCGACTTTATCACGAGAGAACCTTCCTGTTCGTTTTTATCCGGTTATTTCACAAATGAACTGGAAAGCGATATTTAAAAACAAAAAAGAGAAAACGTCACTGTGAAGGTCTACAAACGTTTGGCTATATGGTGTACGATAAAATGTTTAACATGTTACAGCAATCTGTGGGTTGTAAAATGCAGCATGTGATGGTTTAGGAGTCGCAGAAAATGTAGGATGCCCATGTGGGGACTGTAAATAGTTTACATCTCCAGAGGATCACTAATCATCTAAACATCATTTTCCACTGGTTATAATAACCTCAGTGGAACGTGAGACATTGAGACTCTGTGTGAGTTTTGCTTCATGATCTATACCTTCATACCCTGTACAGCACCACGCCCTATATGCTGAGAAAACATCACTGACCTGTTATACCAGTTGAAGAGCAGCCAGTTGACGCCCTCCAGCTGGTATTCCCTGAGACTGTTCCCGTTCCGGTACTCCCTCGACTGCCCCAGCTTCTTCCAGTGACTCGCTGGGGGGCGCTCCTGAAGACACGGAGGAGTGACGGGTGGGAAGGACAGTGGTGTTAGACAGGCAGAGGCTCGGGTTTATTCAACAGGTCTAAAGTGTGGCTTATATATTAGAGCAACTAAACTGAGAGAGAAACAGGAAGTGAAACTGTGGCTGTAAGAGACAGGGACTGAAAGAACAAGAGAGGGGGGGGGGGAGATGGGGAGAGAGGGAGGGAGAGAGAGAGGGGGAGAGAGAGAGATGGGGAGAGAGGGGGGACAGACAGGGGGAGAGAGAGCGAGAGAGAGGAAGAGGGGGTGAGAGACAGACGGGGGGAAGAAGGGTGAGACAGACAAGGAGACGGAGAGGGAGAGAGACAATGATAGAGGGTGGGAGAGAAAGAGAGAGGGGGGGGAGGGGGAAGAGAGAGAGACTCACAAGTCTTCTAGAGTCTGGTCTCGCTGCCTGCAGCTGCTCAAACTCCACAATTTTACTCTGATCCACATCTTCCTTTAGTTCCCAAGTGCTGTCTTCATATGGCAACGAGCACCATTTCACCAGGTAGTACACCACCGGCTACACACACACACACACACACACACACACACACACACACACTATATAAGGCCCAATGCCTCACCAGCAATTCAGAAATCTTTTTAATTTTTACCACAAAATAAGCAATGATGAAACAATGAAACAAATAAATGAGAGCGAGAAGCATAAAGAAAGTGGTTGGACTTTGCACGGATGAAACGAATCCAGAGACCAATCACGTGAGAAAATAATATTATTGTTGTGATGAGATACAATGATGGGGCCAGACACAGAGATCGTGTGCGTCTTTCTGAACCGCTTTTTGAGAACAATTAAAAACCTGAAAGCTTACAATGAAAGCAGCGTTAATGTAAGGCTCAGTGCTTTGCTCCTAATGCAACAATTTGGATCTGCTCCAGGGTGTCAACAAGATTTTTGAGACACTTTACGCATGCTTGTGTACCAAATCTCACAAGTAACGATCACAGCCTCAATAGAAACGTTACCTCTCCAGTGTCCTTGTCCTCGCAGTATGAGACCTCCAGGACTCTGTCCACTTCTACGTAATCAGGATTAAACGGATCCTCCTCCATCTAAACACACACACAGAGAGTGATTATTACAGGATGCCTGAAGCACTAACACTCACGTCGACCACCGTCGCCGTGTCTCCGTAAGATTTCCTTTCCTGTAGAGTTCATTTCTGACCGGTAGCCACCCGATCGAGTGCTGTGTCTTAAATAACCCCGTACTCACTAGTCCCAGTGCCTTAAAAGCGCCAGATTATTCTTTGGAAAACAAACTTAGTCCGTCTGAAGCGACGTTCTGTTCTATTGGTGTCGTTTTCTCACATTTCGGTCGTTTGGTAATTCTCGCTCGCTAGCTAGCTAAGCGTGTTCTTGTGCTCGCAGACAACGAAGACTGTCCTGAACATCTCTTCTACCCAGAATGCACTGGGAACAACGTCGGTATTCAAACTCTCAATTTTCTTGACTACCGCTTTATTATTGCACCTATAAACATGTATTTGACCTGGTAAAATAAACGAACATTAATGCCTATAAACCATTCTCACGTCTTAGCAAAGAACCGAACCGACCCTGGTGTGAAGGGACGCGGCTTATTCGGTACTTTATGGACGTTGCTCTGGTGCCTTTACAAAATTAAAAGTTTAGCTTGTGAATTAAAAAAAAAATACTGCACTTAAATGATTAGCAAAAATATACTGGATGGTGGTGGCTAAACTAGACCGACCCTTTAAACCCCCCCCAAAAAAAAAACATTTTAAATCAGTAAACCAAATGAAAAGGGAGCAAAAACACAAAGAAAAATGCGTACGTCGGCGAAGAAGTGCGCTCTTTGAGCCTGTTTAATCTTGAAGCGCTTGATTTTCTGTTGGATCCTCTTGTCCTTCTCCAGCTGCTGCTCGGTTGCCCACTCACAATGCAGATAAGAGCTGCACACACACACGCGCACACACACACACACACACACACACACACGCGCACACACGCGCACAATAAGAAAAGAAAAATACATTTGCATTTTCGTGCGTAAACACGGCAGCTCGCAGTCAACAGCTTTCTGATCCTGCCTTATGTATGGGCTCAGGCTCGTGTAGGCAGATTACACGTTATTAACATTAAAACAGCGAGGAATTTAATTTGCTTTAATTAGGAAAGAGCCGATCGTAGCCGAGAACGTCTCTGAAACGGTAAGTAGACGTTCGGATACGTGGGTATGCATCGATTCTGAGTTTCTAACAGAAGCGGTGCTCAGGTTGTACTTTCTATAATAACAGAGCCAGGACTGCATTTTGTGTTTAAGGACTTCAAAGGCAAATGGAAGTAAAATACTCATCATCATCATCATCATCATCATCATCATCTCAATCATCATCTTCGTCATCATTATGGAAAGAGAAAAAGAAGGGAAAAAAACACAACTTACTAGTTTTTATATTTTACAAAATACTCTTCCACTTCAACCACAACCCCTGAAGACACCTGTTATAGGAAGAACACAAATAAATGGTTTAATCAAATAAAATGTGTCTTTAACATCACGTGGAAACTAAACACCAACACAATACACTGTATTTTTGATGTTTATTTTATTAAGCTGATTAAATGTTATGGTTTTTAACGGTACCTCCTTCTTTGCTTTGCGAGAGGCCATAATTTTATCCACCACAGCACCTTCTTCCTCACTGGGATTCTCCTGAACGAAACCAAAAACAACTCAACTAGTGTACGTAACAAGACGCGTCGACCGAAAGCGACCGTTTTGTTCAAAGTTAACTGCATATTTATTTTTTTATTTATTTATTAAGTTGAAATAAAATAACATACAAAAAAAAAAAACATAAGATGTACTTAAACTCCAATTGGTTCCTGGTTTTTATTTTGTGTGTGTGTGTGTGTGTGTGTGTGTGTGTAAAATTTCACAGTACTAAAGTGTCTCGTGCTGTTATCAAGATCATATAAACATAAACATATCTCTAGCCCTTAGAATGAAATGGTTCTCACCACAAACAGCTGTACTTTAGGCTCTTTCGGAGCGCTCGCGTTGATCTTCTTGGCTTTGGCGATGACCTTCGTTTCCTCGTCAGACAGCCGGGCCTCCTGCTCCTCGGCGTACCTCTTCCTCTTTATCTGTCTGTTTGACCGACGCTTCTATAAGACGCACGATAAAAGATAAAAAAAAAATCTATATATATATCGTATTTTTATATTTGACACGATGATGCAATGATTCCATCCAGAAGGAGAACAACAGGATTGGGATGAAGGTGAGCTTATAAATTATTACAGCTATACAAAAGTCTCTGTGGTTGGTTGGTTTTAAATGACTGCGGCGTGTTGAGCCGTTCTCTGGTGTATCGTAGCGTCGATTGTACGAGGGTCAGGTTTATATTCTGAGAATCGAACCGACGGGTTGTTTATCGGAGCGAAAACTCAATATGCAGACAAAAGACGTTTATGCGCTCAGATATTACTCCATTAGGCTCATTTACAGTCTTGACTTGACTAGCTAAGACTAAAACAACAAAACTTCTCAGACATTTTCGCCTGTACTGAGGCAGCGTCCATACGTCACACGTTCTGGCTACGACCGCTTCGTCTCCCTCCCCAGGGCCACATGCTACGCCATCATCAATCTGTGATTATCAGCAAGCGTGACAGGACGATGGCGTATTACACACAACCTCACACGCTCAATTAAGGCGATAAATAATACTTTTGTCATGTTCCACTTCACGGTACCCGAGTCTAACGTTAGTCGGCTAAAGTCTACATACAGCATTAATCAGAACAGGCTTTTGTCTTTTTCATCCATTCCTCCTCCGGCATCAGGGTTTCTTCTGCTTTTGTCTTGCTTGCAAACATTTTCTAAATTATAGTGTTTAAATTCTCGTTTCGTTAAGTGATTCGGTATATTTTAAATTGGTGATCCTATCCTAGTAAAGATACAATAACTTGAGAAATCACAGTGTGTGTGCTTGTATGTGTGACTAATTTATCCACACACACACACATCATCCAATCAGTGTGTGCACCAGAAGAGGCCTCTCTAATAAACTAGTACAGTGTGGCTGAGAGCCTTAAATAGATCTGTGGCCTAAATGTCAGCGTGAGAGCTAATAGAGAGGGAGAGACTCTCCATATGACCAACTAAAAGACCTCGACGCTGTCGCCATCAGGCCTCGATGTTTTCCAGAACGCATCAGAGCGACAAGGCCGTCGCTTTATCTCCGGCAGGCTAACTGAGTCATCAGCAGCACACTGCCTTAATTAACACTCAGGGCTTTAATGTGGATAATTAGATCGTGTGTGTGTGTGTGTGTGAGTGTGTGTGTGTGTGTTTGTGTGTGTGTGTGAGTGTGAGAGCGAGGTGGGGAGGGAGAGAGAGACAGACAGTCAGAGAGATAGATATAGACAAACAGATAAAAGGAGACAAAGAAAACAAGTGAAAGCTACGGAGAGATTGGTAGCAAGATATACGGACAGAAATGGAATGATAGGAGCAGATAGAGAACAGAAAGATATGGACCTATAGAGAAAGACAGACATAAGAAAGATTAAGAAATGAGAGAGAGAGATATAGTGTGTACACGAGAGAGAGAGTTTAGCACCCTTGTGTGCACCCTGAAGCTTATCTTGCACTAATTCTTTACTCTCTCTCTCTCACACACACACACACACACACACACACACACACACACACACAGCTGCTCACCGAGTCTTCGTATTTGGAGGGTCGTCGAGGCGGCGGTTCATCATCCGACAGCTCGTCTGAAGATTCCGTCTTGCGTTTCTTCTTCTTCCCGATCTTTATCACTATTTTCCTAAAGAAGACACAAATACGTCACTTTCATCATGAGAGGGACTTTATTTGGAGTGAATTTGTGAACATCAGGAAATCTGTATTGAGTCGCCAGACTACATGTGCTTAGTTTCTGGATGAGAACAAATTGCTGTTGTTTGTTACGGCTTCCTGACATCACCTACACATGTGGGCTCCAGACCCGACTTCAGTAAAGTGATTCTCTTGATCGTGTGTGTGGCTGCTGACCTGCTAACTGAGCTGATTTAAATATAGAGGTGTTTAACGACTTTAAAAAGTCAACATTCTGTGTCTTTACTTTGGCACGTCACGTGTTCGCTCGTGTGGGTCTAAAGCCTAAGCTTTTCTGCTTAGCTTTTAACACCGTGACAATTTTATCGCTTGCATATGAACGTTATATTATAAATGTAGATTTTATTTCAATTTTTTTTTATTACTGCTGTTTTGTTTAATTGTTTTTTTTTAATAATTATTTTATTTAATGCTGTTTTATTTCATTGTTTTTATAGCTTTCTAAAATGTTTCTTTATTTTGTATTATTAAAAAAATTAAATGTCAATGATAAAAGCAAAGATTTAAAAAAAAAACTACAGTAAACCAGGTGTAATCTGAGGGGTGTGAGGGAGAGAGAGAGAGAGAGAGAGAGAGAGAGAGAGAGAGAGACTTTCTAAAACCAGGATCACATTAGTGCAGAGAGTGAGAGAGCGAGACAGAGAGCAAGAGACAGAGACAGCGCGGGCGAGAGACAGAGACAGCGAGAGACAGACAGAGCAGGCGAGAGACAGACAGAGGGGGCGAGAGACAGACAGAGGGGGCGAGGGGGCGAGAGACAGACAGAGGGGGCGAGAGACAGACAGAGGGGGCGAGAGACAGACAGAGGGGGCGAGAGACACAGACAGAGCGGGCGAGAGAGACAGACAGAGCGGGCGAGAGACAGACAGAGCGGGCGAGAGACAGACAGAGCGGGCGAGAGACAGACAGAGCGGGCGAGAGACAGACAGAGCGGGCGAGAGACAGACAGAGCGGGCGAGAGACAGACAGAGCGGGCGAGAGACAGACAGAGCGGGCGAGAGACAGACAGAGCGGGCGAGAGACAGACAGAGGGGGCGAGAGACAGACAGAGGGGGCGAGAGACAGACAGAGCGGGCGAGAGAGAGACTTTCTAAAACAACTTCTAAAATCAGGATCAGGACCATTTTCCCTCATCACACCATTTGTTGCATCCCAGCAACATCATAATAACAAACCTCCTGTCCATTTGCCGCGAGTGTAATTTCCCAGTGAGCGTGAAGCACCTGCTCACCTTCACACCTCCACGTTCTGCTTCTACAGCACAAACGCACGGCTGATAAATGAGGCCGTTTGCAAAGTAGTAGCGTAAAAATGATTCCTACTGGTATGTTTCGAGAAAGGAAATCCCAGCACTGATACGGAACACGGAACGAGGCCAGAGAACAAACTCTTGACCTGAACCTAGAACTAGTGCGTTAAGAATGAACAGTTTGTGGTGTCTGCGAGGAGGAATGTGATGGCAAGACGCCTGGTCTGGTACCATAACAGCACACGCTGAACAAAAGCAGATCAGAGCT
>NC_083482.1:13747904-13755404 GCF_030014155.1 Tachysurus vachellii | reverse complement strand
TGAGAAGACGTGGAGAACGATTCCCTTACCGCACGAGGTCTCGACTGAAACGCCGAGCTGGAATAACGGCGGCGTTGAAAGAACGATCTGTCGTAACACCTACCACAAATCTGTCTGCTTCTGCACAGATTTTCCCGAATGTTCCTCGGAGGAGTTTCGAACTGTAGGACCGAGCGACCACGAGATGTTTCACGAACACGGAATAGTTAAAAAAAGGCTGCGACGTACAGATGCGGTTCGCACGATGCATCGAGAACGAGGTCACAGTCGCTTTGCCTACATGATGGAGTCATGAGACCTCAGAAGATATTTCAAAGCCAAGAACTGGGGAAAAAAAAAAGTCTCTACTGTTCCCATAATGCACTGCAAAGGTGTACTGCTATGTATTTTAACTAGACTAACCTTTAATTATTATTAGCCCCAATAGTGTTTCTAAAAAGATGTAAACCAATCCCAGAACACTTTGGGCCTTTTTACACCTGGTCACTTCATGTGTTTTCTCCGATCCGATAGCTGTCTGATTTGTTAAAACTGTTCCGTTTAAACTGATCCGATCTTTCTACTCCCAGCCAAAATGCAAATATATTTGACCTCGTTTCTGGGGTAATTGAAATGGAACACGCTTTGGTGTATGCGGTTTTCAGAACGCAATCAAAAAGAAGACGAAAAAACTCGTTACGACGGTTATGCTACAAAAAACAGCATTTACTGTTTGCTGCATTTTCGCTGGCAGCAGCAGCGCATTTTAAGACCCGACGAGACGCCTGGGTGAAAGATCACCTGCGAGTGACGTACTTCCGTTTGGGAGGAGTATAGCGCTGACGTATGTGGCTTGAACAACCACATTCATTTACACCTGTCCAGTTTCATCTGAAATGCGTCCCAGACCATCAGACCATCGTTTGAACCGTCAGATTTATATCCGCCTCGAAAACGTTCCGGAGGGCATTTAGACCTGGTCTTTTTACCATCGGATAGCTATCTGATCACAGAAAACGCAAGACGTGACCAGGTGTAAAAAGCCCCTTAGATTAGTCAGTTTGGACAAAAACAAAACAGGAGCTTCAGGAAACAAACGATTAAACTATATAAAGACTGACATTGATTATGTTGACACACTTACGTTCGTGACGCGATTGTTGTTTGGAAGTCGTTTTTTTCTTTAGTCAAGGTTTCAGGATCGGAAAAGAAAAAGCGTTATCGTTTGCATCATATCTGATGTTTCTCATTTCCATAATCCTGAAATCAGACCGAATTGTAGCTTCGAACTTGCACCTGAGGGCAGGATTATGGGCGCAAACCTGATGGTTGAGCTCTACTTCCTAAGAAATGTCTCTTGTACAAGACTGTGATGCTTTAACACCTCGGAGTTAGACTATTCCCCTGGTTATAAAGCCTAACGCTTGATTCCAGCTTGAGCGGATGACTAACTCTGCAAAAAACAAACCCTTAACTCCATGGTACAGTGCAGTGCTACTTTTGCAAGAGGAAATTGGATCACGACATCCTGTTTGCGACGCTGTTTTAACGGCAGGTTTAATAACGCAGGCATGTGTGTATGACCTCTACTCTTGCGCATTCCCTCCATATTTCACGTTATTTAATTGAACGGTCTCCACGTCCGTATAAATCACGGGCAGAACGAGCGTCGACGGTTCTCTCGTGCCGAGTCTGTGGGAGTAAATTAAAACCCGTCTATCTAAAAATAAAAACCCGTGTTGTGCGAGCAGAACATGCATCCTGCTCGGCTTTTGTGCGGCTCTCAGCTGAAGTATTTGGGTCAGTCACACGGTTAATTTGTTTACCATAGCTGGCAAGTCTGTGCAGAAATTTCACACTCGCCACTTTTTTTCTTCCTCCCTGGATGAGCTGGAATGCTGAATATGTTCACGCTTGGCCTTGTGATATAGTGCAGGTCGCAGCATCCTCTCGGATACCAGAGCGGTTCGGTTTCATAGACGGCTCTGTATTTATATCCGGCTGGATTTGAAGTTTGTGTGACAGAACGGAGGACGAAACAACCCCAGAGCTGAGACGAGCAGATGTAGTGTCCGAGATTTTCTTTTACTCTTGCAAAACGTCACTCTCTCGATGCTGTAATCACAGCTCAAGCGCTTTGGTACGAATCCCACCTCCTGAATCCCAGGCTGCGCTACACACGATGGCCCTGCAGCGACCTGGCAGCCGTTAGAAGAGTTTTTTACTAGTTAGGATAAATAGAAGATCTTTCCGGAAACAGGAACACGCAAATATGTGAAAACAATAAACCTGCTATAACTCGCCGTGCAGTTAGACGTAAGAAAGAAAATAAGGAGACTAGACAGAAATGAATATCTGTAACGTAGACCTTAGTATCTTAATATCTTGTGTGTCTGTATTACTGAGCTTAATGAGCTAATTAACTTGCCATACATGTTTACATTGTTACTGGGCAGGTTTTTACACGCGCTACAGTCAAAAAACATCTCCGTCGTTTCATTTTCCGAGTCAATTTATCCGTTCTATGCACAGCGATGCTAAACAAACTTAACGTACGATTTAATGCGATTAAAAAAAAAAGTCCTCGGTCGTCATGAGCTGCGTCTCAAATCAAATATTCTGACCTTACGTTCAAAATATTCCGCTAATCCGGAAAATCCAGTAGACGGACATGCAAAACAGACCTTTGAAGGGTGTGGGAGACTGACTAAAACAAGAAAACCAGTTAGCACCGGTTGATGTGATGCGAGTCCTGTGCATGTGAAATTTCCGAGGACGTCCCATCCATAAAAAACAAATAAGAAAAGAGAAATAAAAAAACCTGCTGCCTTGAACATGGCTAAGACAGTTAACCCAGACATGACGAGTGCTCCGGATCCTCCAGATGAGGTAAATGAAAAGTGCTAGACTTCCCAGCGCATGCTTTCGGAGCAGTGTTAATACGAATCTAAACCCTTTTGAGTCTCTCTCGATTCCTCCACTCGCGCTTGTGCGTTGGTTAACGCTCGTATTACACAGCGGATGAAAAATTGTGTGAAAGCCCCTCCTTTCGTGGCGCAGATCCCTCAAAAATCATTAACTGTAAAATGAGAATAATGGAAGTAATTAGAGGAGGGTGAGCGTGTTCTCCTAACAGGTGCGCCACGGAGCCGAGCGCTCGTCTGTGAGCGACGTCGGTGCGTTAGCGCTGATCTACGGTAAGATTTTGCCCTTCCTGTAATAACGACAGTAAAGAAACTAAAAGGTAAAAACCTGTCCACGTTCGGCGCTGCCGCTCCGAGATGCTTTCTTATACGGCCTCTGGTGCGATCCGGTCGACTTTCACAGGGACGAGGCGCTTATTTTCTCTCACGGCCTGCTTCTTGTTTCCTGAACGTGTCCTGCTTTTCTTACGGTTATCCAAACTCAGGCTACAGAGCTCGCTTAAATAGCTGTGTCTTATATACACGTGTTATATACACGTGTCTTATATACACTTTTGGAGCTGTTCGTTTATTTTTTTTTTGCAGATCATGTATCAAAATCCCTGAAAAATCAAACATGGAAAAAAGAGAAGGGGGAAAAAAAAAAGCAGAAGGGAAGAGAAGTGAAGGGAAAGAATAAGGTAGAGATACAAAATAGAGAAGAAGAAAGGAACGACTAAGTTGCGGTTCTTCACTCGAGTCTCCATCGGTAGACAACAAGACTCCGTGTTCATTCACAACTGGAATGAATTTTCTCAATGACACTTCTGACCATATAATACACAGAAACGGTTTATAGATGCTGTCCGGTGTCCGACGAAAACTGGGTTCCTTTTCGAGTCTGGTTCTTCTTACTGTTTCCTCTTAACATTATCTCAGAGTTTTGCCACACCGTATTGCTTATTAGGGATAAATGTGTTTCGATTTTTATTATATAGTTTTATAATCATATACACTGCAAGCTGCTTTGCTTAAATGTCCATTGGTGAAAGAACTAAACAAACCAAACTGCACTGAATTGAAAAAGTAAAGCGAAGAAAAGGAAAGAAAAAAAAAAAAATAAAGAGAAAGGTGAAGATGTTAAAACGAAAAGGAAGGAGATTAGAAAATGAATGTAGAGAATAAAGAAAGGAAAGCTAACAAAAAGAAAAGTGCTACTTTATGCTTTAAGATAGATGTACGACTCATCGGTATCGAATATTACATAAACCTGCACTGCTCGCGGATAAAGAACTAGCTCGAGTGCTGCACTTTATAAATATCAGACATGAGTAATGGCAGCTTTGAATAAACCTGCTCTAAAACACCGTTTACTCTGACCGCACTGTTGTCTTGGAGTGGACCGACTGGATGATTATCGATTATATTTCAAGTGCGCGGACGTTTCCGTCTCAGGTGCTCGTCTCGCTGGCAGAAATGAAACCTGATGAATGTGCAGCGTGAACCTTTGAACAGGTTTCTGGTTTTAATTACTAAAATTTGCTGAAGAAATCACTCCGCTGACTGCCTCGAACAACTCCCATATACTGTACGTCTATGCGCACAGGTTAAGAGGGAAAAAATTAAACAAATGAATGAAAAGAAATGGTGTTTCTTTCTCTCTCGAGCTCAGCATATTCGTTTTTGCTCTCTATGTTCCGACAGCTACCAGGCAGCAAGTTCATAAAATAAATAGACAGTAAATGAACTTTGCTCCTATCATCTTGGCAACAACCGAATGTCTTTTAAAAACAGGCCGGCTAAATGACTATAATCTGAATTTGAAAAGAATTAATCGATTACCCATGCAAAACCTAAACATCTACATACAAGTTTTTCTGTTTTTCAGAGGATTTGGTTGAAGCTGGCTACGTACATTAGAGCGAGAAACATTACAGTATAAACAAATGAAAGAGGAGAAATGCAAACTCCAAAAACAACCAACCAGAAATGTCAGTAGTTTAGACATAAATAAAAAAGACAGCATGCAAAAGTGTGCGCTTTTATGTATGCGGTGTAATACGATGCTTTCGGCTACGTGAGTGTAGCCCCTGAATTAAACTCTAACATTTAACCTGTGATTCTAACGGAAGTCAGACTTGTTTAGAACCAAAACAACAGCTTTGTGATCGCCTGAGTGATTTGGTTTGGAGACAACTCTAGGTCAGTTTGATTGCACAGAGATTAGGAAGCGATTGGACTCGCTTTTGGGGGGGGGGGGGGGGGATTCGACTCGCTTGGGGGGATAGAAAAAGGGAATCGACTCTCTTGGGAGGGGTAGAAAAAAAGGGAATCGACTCGCTTGGGGGAAGAAAAAAGGGAATCGACTCGCTTGGGGGAGGGGAAAAAGGGAATCGACTCGCTTGGGGGAGGGGGGAAAAGGGAATCGACTCGCTTGGGGGGGGGATAGAAAAAAAGGGAATCGACTCGCTTGGGGGAGGGGAAAAAGGGAATCGACTCGCTTGGGGGGGGGATAGAAAAAAAGGGAATCGACTCGCTTGGGGGGGGGATAGAAAAAAAGGGAATCGACTCGCTTGGGGGGGGGAAGGGAATCGACTCGCTTGGGGGGGAGGGAATCGACTCGTCTGGGTGTTTTTGGGATGCAGCATATTTTGTATTCTTATTTATATTCCTCAGAGCTCTAGCATTACAGAAATGACACAAGTTCTGGACATTTAGGGCAACGAACAAACCCATGGATGTAATACACATGAAATAACTTACTGAATTACATAATTAGCTAATCATTCCTCTGTGCTTGGCAAAGCATTTTTTTATTTTTTTCTGCTTTTGCATGTCCCAATAATAGATCAAAAGACTATTCAGAATGTTTTCAGCCATCCACACCCAATGGTGAACTTTTTCCCTTGCGTTTTGGTTCTTTCTATTATTTGCAGTGTGAATTCCAACCTCAACAAACAGAGCATAAATCAAATACATCCTGTTTTGAGTTGACAAATGAACTAATAAAGTGTGAAAGCACAGTGAGGTAGAAAAGAGAAAAAAGGAAATGAGATAGAGGTCATATATATGAGTAAAAACACGTCAAAAAGCGGCGCTTACTTGATCAGACTCTTCTGCTTTTCTCTGGGAGACTTGATGATTCGAGCGCTTTTGCAGCCCTTCTTTGCTCTGGATTTAGAGGATCCCGCCCTGTGCTTGCGCGGCTCGGAGGAGCTGGGGAAACTCTCTGGGCTCATGACGCGTGGGATGTTTTTCTCGCCCCGCTCACGCGCCCTGGCGATGGCCTCCGAGATGATGCGGTTGGCCTTCTGCTGTTTGTCTTCCAGCGATGAAACCTCCATCTGCTGCAACCGCTTGGGGACGCGCTTCTCTGAGGAGGACGAGTGTGAAGACGAAGACGAGGAAGACGAAGACGAGGAGGAGGAAGAAGACGAGGAGCTGCTCTTCATCGGCGGGCTGAGCAGCCGGGCCTGGTTGCTTGAACCATTAGTGTTTTTTGGAGGCTTTGGGAGGAGGAAAAAGGAGATACAGAGGACGCTGTTAAAATCTTCATTTCGATGCATTAAACATTTTAAACGTCCTCGAATGTGTGTAAATGAGCATTAGTGTGTCATACGTGATAACAGACTCGACAAAAACATACTCCAAGTGTTTTTAGGTAATTTTTATACACAGGGCAAGATCGCGAAATCGCGAAACGTGAAAGAGAGGAAAAAGAAGGGGTAAGAAATTTAACAACAAATAAAAGAAGGATGGGAAAGTTATGTAAAGGGAGGGGAAAGAATAGGAAAATGAACGTAAACACAGAACGTATGGGGGGAAAAAAATAAGCAAAATAAGGGAAGGAAAAAGCAATGGAAGAGCGAGTGGGGGAAAAAAAAGGAAGAGAAGGAAAAGAACAGAACGTAACCCAAAAGAGAAAAAAAGGATCTCTGATACTACCGTTATAATATTTTTACATCTATATTCAAATAAAAAAGGAGGAAAAAAAAACTGAAAAAAAAAAAAAAAACAGCACAAATGCGAGCTAATCGATTGACACCGTTTAAAAAAGGAAGAAACAATATCCACAATGTCGCTATAACACGTGTTGGGATGTCATTTATTACAATATCGGTATTAAGTCGTCATACGGAGCAGCAGTAACAGTGCACCTTACAGAGAAGCCCAGAAGGAACATGCTGTTCCTTTCATTAATCATATTGTGCTAATGTATGTGATGTGGGTTTACACAGAAGCTCAATCGTTCTTGTACAGGAATCTGATCCAGTATGCTATCGGCATAAAAACGTCTGTAAAACGTCTGTTCTCCACACGTGCGATCGGAGCAACAGTCTCTTGTTGCGTCGCTCGAGCCCACACACCCTGTAGATAAATCTTCTCTCTAAAGGATTTCGATTTTAGACTCCCTGACTATTCTAGACTCAACCTAACTCGGCTCGTAAAGCTCCGGGGTGCAACACCGTCCCGCTGTGGAGGAGGTTTAAATCCAAGACCTCACTCGTTCTGGCAGCCGTGTGCTGTGGAGCTTGGAGATGCCACCCACGCACTCTGCTTGAAAACAAGGGAAATCCTCCATGTTTTTTTTTTTTTTTCCCCCTCAGACTCTCTAGGC
>NC_083482.1:13657904-13742904 GCF_030014155.1 Tachysurus vachellii | reverse complement strand
GCTTCTGCTGGTGTTTTTTTGGCACTGAGGTGTTTAAAAATCTAAGCGGCGATGCTGTACCTGAAATTATTTATGACAAAGTAGAATCTGATAAAGCGCTATCTTTACACGCACGACCACAAGCTACCGCTTATCCAAATTCAGACAGAGATCACGATAGCTCGATCGATTTTTGCTATTTTTTAAAGATAAAATAAAAAAACTCTACAGCTCATAGAGATGATAGTGAAGCTTTAACCGTCTAGAAGTCTAGTCCGGCTTGTTACTAATACCTTTGCCTGAAATACCCTTGAAATATACCCCTGAAATATACCCCAAAACAAGAGTGAAGCTATCGAAGAAAGATTATTTCGGACAATTGACCTTGCCGTGACCTTGACCCTGTTTGGATCGGGTCCAAAATCTACTAAGCTAATCTGCTGGTTAAGATTCTAAATTCTATATAAATCCTAGAAACGTTCTGGTTTTTACGATAGGTTGCGCTAACGGATACAGCGGGCAGACACGTGGACGGACGCAGGGACGGACGTCCTGAAAACGTGCCTCTTCCCCACCTAGTGGCAGAAGCATGACCGTTAAATCATGGTTTTTAATAGAGAATAATGTTCGAAACAGCCATAATGTGTAGCTAAATGAACGGAAATAAACATGAGTAAAATTTTAAAAAAGAAAGAAATAAAGAAAGAAAGAAAAAATTTTCACCACAGGGAAAAAAAACAAGGGGAAGCTCCAACACTGAAATGCATGCGGTGTACTTACACACACACACACACTCTCTCTCTCTTTCAGTGTCTCTGTGTGTGTGTGTGTGGGGCAGTAATGTGCTGGCAGTGAACAGCAGGGGGAACAGACACATGCTGACACAATCACGTGGCCTAAATGGCACAGGCTCCATGGCAACCAAACAGTTAATATGCAAATGAGAAGAAGTAGCTGTGCTTCTACAGGGGGAGGGGTTTGGCTAAAAAAGGGGGCGGGGCTATCTCTCTCCAGAACGAGAGAGAGAAACCCTGAGATAGAAACATACAGAGAGACATGAGGAGAGAGAAAAACGGTACCTTGGGTTTATTGATCTGTCCGATTATTACCGATTATGAATAAGTTTCCTCTCCTCTCCTTATGCTTCCTGATTGATTTGTCTCTAGTTTTGTGTTTGGTTCCTAACAGGTCCTACATCCGTACGAGCCGTCGCAAGAAGGTTTGGTGCGTCTCCCTGCGCGAGAGCATGGAGGAGATACACAAGGAGACCTGGACAGGGCTGTAGAAGCGGAACAGACAGCATGAAAGCACCATAACTGGAAGGTCCGCTATGTGCGTTCTCTTCAGGGATGAGAGCAGGTTCGCGTTAAGTACATCTGACAGACATGAAAGAGTACGGAGAGAGTCCCTGAGGAACGTTATGCTGTCTGCAACATCATCCGGCGTGAACGGTTGGGCCGTGGGTCCCTGATGGACTTGGAGGGTTGCACAAACCTCCATGTTCCAGCCAACGGTACCCTTATTGTCAGACTTTACTCTGGTTCAGAATGCTCTGGGTTCCTCCTGGTGCACGATCATATGACCAGAAGGTGTAGGCAGTTTCTAGATGACGAAGGCACTGATGCTATTAACTGACCGTCACGTCAGACCCTGAATCCAACTCAATACCTCTGGGATGCTATGAATCTGAAGCATCCGAAGCCGACAAGTGGCAGCACAGACTTTCCAGGTTATCACTAATGCCCCATATCCCCTGGGACACCATCCGCCATCTCATCAGGAGCGCATACAGGCACGTGGAGCCTGTACGCTCTACTGACCTCATGTATATATATATAAATATATATATATATATATATATATATATATATATATATATATATATATATATATATATATATTTTTTTTTTTTTTTTATATGTATGATATTATGAAATGTACAAGAGCTGAGTCTTATAATGCATGCACATGTCTGTTCACTCGATTTCTCCAGTTCAGCTAGAAATATTCGCACTAATATGACATGAACATACATACACCGACAGCGTTATCTCAGGATATACGGTGTGCTAGTTAACCTAATATAGATTAGCGTGCCATGAGCTGCAGAGAAAGATTAGGCTCCATAATTAGGACTGGAGCTGTGGGCTAATGTGGAGTTATAGTGTGCTGAGAAGAGCTACGGAGAGAGAGAGAGAAAGAGAGAGAGAGAGAGAGAGAGAGATGAGCACAATCTGATTAATGAAACAGGACATGATGTGTAGCAGTGTTTCCTGAACCCATTAAACATAGCAGCAGCTATTAATGACCCGTAGAAGACAGAACACTGGCAACCCAAGCCCCCAGCGAGGCCCTTTCCATCACACACACACAGAGTAGAGTATCAGCTAGCACAGCTCTCTAGAGAGGCCTTTACTAACATACGCACGAACACACACACACACTAGAGCGCCAATAATTACAGCTCACTTGAGAGACCTTTCCATCACACACACACACAAGTATACATCATACTAACATCCACTGATATAAGTATTAATGATGATCATATATGCTATCATTATATATATAAAGAAAATAAAAGCTCCAGTTGTGTTAAAAAAAGAAAAACAGCAAAAATGTTCACACAGGGTCAAAACTGTCAGATAATCCTCTCCTTCCAGGGACATTCTGTCCTTACAGAGATATAAACACACACACACACACTCTTAGAGCATCAGTAAGCACACTGTAAGAGTGCACAGTTCTCTTGAGAGACCTTTCCAGCGTATGCACATGAACACGAGTAGCGCTTCGGCTAGCTTGTTTTCCTAAAGACACTCACCGCACACACACACACTCACTGCGCACACACACACACACACACCATGACTTGAAGCGATTCCAAAGCATCAGTGTTCAACTACCAGATGCTTTCAGGGATTCTTTGCACTGTTTTAATTCTTAATGGAAAAGAAATGGTGCTTGTCGCGAACTGTGTAGTTAAGTGTAGTTCAGATCTGAGAGTGAACCTCTCTGAGGTTACGGACGTACTGGTAATAAAAAGGCAGAAGTGCATAAAAGAACAGTATTGTTTTGGAAAGTGGCAAACAAGTCACTTATACTGATGTCTAACGGTTTTGAATCGTGAGAACACTCATTTCGTCTGCTCTGTCACTTCTGAAACCCGCAGGCCACAGTGCGAGTGTCAATTACGAACATCCTTAAAAAGATTTCCTTCAATACTCAAAACATTCACGCTGCTATGCCCACATCTGCCTCAGTTATCATGCAGTGACCTTTTTTTTAATTATTTTTTTAATAAAAATGGCACAAAATACAAGTAATCACAGGTTTTATGTTTTTTTTTCTATTAAAAGGGTGCCAATAATTCTTCACGGCATAACAAGTGGCATTAAATAGCAACCTGGCATGTTTCAATATTTGAGTAAATATTTCAATATTTAAAAGTTTTTTTTTTTTTTTTTTATCCACTTCCTGTTTCGAAATCAAACAGGTGCCCCATGGGATCTATATGTAGGCCCACACCCTACGCTCCACTTATCACGGTGAGATCACCATCACTGTCGGAGTTTCTGAACCACGCATGCAAATGTGCAGAGACACCGGGTGCCAAAACTTTTTTCACCCTCTCTCACAGGGAACGTCCACCCACCTGTGGCCTTCTGTGACCTCCTGTGAACTTCTAGAACTGTCGATACGGTGGAGCAGACGAGTGCAGTTCTCCTTTCTGATTGGTCATGAGGCGTTGATTCGCTTCGACGGATAAGATTTCTGCTTGTAAAATCGAATCACAGGGTTACGTCGATTTGCTTGTGCTGCTCCAGGAAAATAAATAAATAAACTTTTTTTTTCTGATGCTGTTTGCAAAAAAAAAAAAATAATAATAAAAATAATAATAGTTAAATTTAATCAGTGACTTAGAACAAATTTTTCTACGATCTGACCCCCTCCCGCAAACGAACCTAGAATCGTTCGTAGGTACAAATTCGCATTTACAGACGAAATGTGAAAGCACCCCAATTCTACTAATAAACCCGTTTCTATTTAATAAATAATACAAGCTACAACTGATGCTTTTTGGTGAGGATAGTGTTTATTTGTTTATTTATTTAACACTTTTGGAAGGAGTCTCCGCTGTCAGGCTTCCTGTGTAAAGCTTCCTGTGTTTTCAGGATCGAGGATATTGCGCTTTCTTAGTTTCTCTGCATCGAGCTGCAAGGTTTACGATCTTTTTGCTGCTGTGGTGTAAGTGATAACGGGAAGTTAAGCGTATTTGCGGAAGTTACATAACGTACCTTGAGCGTGCTGCAGGGATGACCTATTTCTGTAGGCTGACCCTGAAGTTAGCATCATTAGCATCACGTTTAAATTTAAAGAACTCTGAGCATCTCGGAGAGCAGAAACGGGTTTGAGATCAACATTTACTTTGAAGATACAAACATTTATGTGGACAAAAAGATGCCTTTTTTGTTTATTTGGATGTTTTCTATGAATATATTGACGCTAGTCGGCTAGAGAAACGGAAACGCTACAGTCCTGAGTGTTTACATTCATATTAGCTTCACGTTAACACCATTGTGGACGTTCGGTACTGAACACGGACGCAACAAAAACAAGCCAATTTTTGGTCCCTGATAAGGATCCACTGTCTCTCCATGTAGACGAATCTGAATGAATGAACAATTGGAATAAGAGAGTGTTATTAATATAAAGACAATCAGACTGTTGTAGATAGTTTTTTTTTTTGCTGTCTGCTTTGTCCTTTTTACATATTCATGGTGTTCCTACAGAAGGACAAATCATTTACTGTTTAAAATGAACACACATGAAAGAGTTAATACGGCTTTGACTGCGGATGAGAATGACGAGTAGTTTGTACGGAATGACGTCAGAATCGATAAATAAAATAAAAAAAAATAAAAAAAAAGGGATATTTTCAAAAACGCTTCAAGGTTTAATCTTAATATGAACAAAAATAAATAAATAAAAAAAAACAACCTCCATTTTGTGCCTCATGTTGAGTAAAATATTAACACACCAAATGGAAGACACTGGAAAAACGAGTAGGTCGACAGGATGAAAATGCGGCAGCGTTACGCTTTAACGTTTAGCACGTTAGACGGGAGCTTTTTAATGCGTATTGGTAATTTCTGTAAACAAAACCCAGAGCCATGACGAGAGCTACGGCAACGAATAGAAACTCCAGCGACTACCTGAAAAACCTGTTGACTGTGTGACCAATCGGTGAGCGACACTCAAACACACGCGCACAAGCACCTGGCATTCAGTAGGTAACGACAGAAAGATAAGAAACATGATATGCAAATCAGCGCAGTGTTTTACTCGTGAACCGCCTGATACACATGCGTATTTGTAATGAATATATTACCCCATAACACACACAACACACACAATGTATAAAAACTGAGATTTTTATATATTTTACACTCAGACTGAAGTTACAGAACTTGCTGCCATGTGTCTTATCGCTCTGGTGTGTGGAGGGTTAAGACGCTGCCACGGAAGGAGGCCAGATTGTGTCATCACCCAAAACGTCTACCATCTTTACCCCCTCCCCTCAAATGCGCTAAATCTGGCTGGCTAACAGATACACACACACACACACACATGCGCACGCACACACACACACACTCACTTACTCACTTTCTCTCTCTCTCTCTCACACACACACACACACACACACACACACACACACACAGTGTTTTTATTTTTTAATCTAATAATCTTATTTAAAGTTTTTTATTTATTCATTTGTTTTTAAAAGCAGAAGAGAGACAGTGTCGGATTTTAACCTACTGTTCAGTTTGATCTGGCTCCCTTCCCATGTGCCCTAAGTGTGGTCCAACGCCAAGTCAGCTTGCCCCTCCTTCTCTCTCTTTCTCTCCTTCTATCTCTCTCTCTCTCTCTCTCCCCCTCCTCTTCCGTTCCCCATATGCTGCTTTACACCACTTCCTGTTGATCTTTAACCTTGCAGGCTCCTCCCAGTGTTCTTTACTTACAACAGATCTCAGATCAGCAGATCATCTTCCCACCCACTAGAAATTACTATCTATGGACCAGACACACACACACCAGCAGGGGTGTGTGTGTATGTTTGTGTGTGTAAGTGTGTGTGTGTGTGACTGACAGAGTGTCACGTTACAGTTCTGGTCTCTGGGTTTCGCCTGTCAGACTGAGTGAGTTATATAAACCTCACTGTGACAGGGTCAGGAAGCAACAAAGACAGCGATTCAACACAAGCGTCTCACTCACACACACACACACACACACACACACACACGTCAACAGGCATATAAACACCCAGATCGCATGCGCTCAACAAGTTCTCCACACTTCATGCAGCTGTAAGTAGGAGGGGAAAAAAACTCAAGTTGGAATCAGTGAAGCCTAAAAGAAGTACTTGCGGGTTTTTTCCCCTTCTGCTCCATCTCATTTACACACACTCACGCACACACTCACACACACACTCACACTCACGCACACACTCACACACTCACGCACACACTCACACACTCACGCACACACTCACGCACACACTCACGCACACACTCACGCACAGGCACTCACGCACAGGCACTCACGCACAGGCACTCACGCACAGGCACTCACGCACAGGCACTCACGCACAGGCACTCACGCACAGGCACTCACGCACAGGCACTCACGCACAGGCACTCACGCACAGGCACTCACGCACAGGCACTCGCACGCACAGGCACTCGCACGCACAGGCACTCGCACGCACAGGCACTCGCACGCACAGGCACTCGCACGCACAGGCACTCGCACGCACACTCACACTATGTATATCTGGAATCATGAATCACATTTTCTAATTCAGCGGTGAGAAGGTTTTAATTCAACTTTGGCCGCCGGCATAATTACACAGCAACAAGAAGAAAAGTAATAAATTATAACACTATATAATGATATAATATTTTATTAATGTAGTATACTACATCGCTGGAAAATTCTGTTTTGAATACCTGTCGAAGCCCAAAGGCCAAACGCAGTGTATATAAAATTATACATATAACAATTACGGGACACGAGAGACACAGAAGTCTTAATACAGAACTACAGAGGTACTAAATATGTTGCCAATAAAATATTATGAAATGCGTGTTTACGTCTACGACCACAGACAAAAAACAAGACACAAGAGGAAGGAGGAAAGAAGAAAGAAAAAAGAGGAAAGAGGCGAGAGTAAAGAGGAAAGAGATTAGAGGCGAAAGCATCTCTTCACTCATACCTCCATGCTCTGAAAATCAAAACGCGAGTCTGGTTTTAAGTGTGAAAGATATTTGACTTCACAGATGTGAAAAGATTACATCAACACTTCAGTTGAGGTTGGAGGGTTAAACGTCAGAGGTTCTAAGAGCAGAGTAGATCGTAAGCAGTCTGAGGTTACACAACCCTCTGCCACCAGCAGCACTTAACTGCTTATAAAAATGATGGATATGAAATGCGATTGCTTTCCCCGTCACCGCCGAGGTCACGTTTTGGCCTGTTTAGGACTCTTGAGCCGCTACGTTTATGACCATCGGCGGGAAACCGACGGTGGAACCTTAAAAAACGGCAGCGAGAGCTAGGTATGCGAGAGCTCCTATACTGTATATAGGTACAGGAGCTACATGTGAGCTAAAATTAGCCAGTGAACTATGCCACCTATGTACATATACAGATATAGCCAGCAGAGCAAAGTAATACCCAGGGTAAAGCTACAAACATAGCTAGTAACGTAGTTAAAGTCGCTAATGTTATAATACGAGTTGTGTCCATGTTCAGCGCTGGGCGTCTTTGTCGCGTTCCACTCCGCGGTGGTGGTTAATATGAGGCTCATATGAAAGTAGAATTTGGCTATTGCGTCTCCAGAGACTTGTACTTACGAGCAAATCTCACATCTGCTAACATGGCTACGTTAAACGTAGTAACGGTGGCTAACTTGGCAGCTACGTTTCCTCTATCTGTGGTTCAAATGGTTAATGTTGTGAAGATGAACTCTTGCTAGGCAACTGAGTAACACGGACTCTGAGCATAGGCTTGTACGTATAGACTGTGTAAATGAGCCGAAACGGTCGGGAATAGCGACGTTTCGCTCAGACGTTATTATGGAAAGACTTCGTGTGACTGATGATACGCTGTAACGCTGAACGTGAACTACAGCTCTATGGGCTCTACGTACGGCGTCAACACAGGACAGGGCTGTTTAAATATTCTCAAAATCGAGGTTGCGATAATTCGGTGCGGTTTATTTAGCGCTAAAAAACATCATGCTTCCAAACACGCTTGAAGGTGCAGATCCTGAAGCTCCAGTTCATGAGTAAAGTACCGGATAGAAACACTGAGTAAATTTCTTCCTCTTTCTCTCTCTTTCTCTCTGCTCGTCTGAGTGTGACTGACTCGCGTTGTTCGTCTGTCGGCCCTCTGCACTCGGCTGCACATGAATAGCGCCGTCTAACCTTCATCTACTCTCTTGCTCTCCGTCTCCCTCTCTCAACAGGAAGTCACGGAATCCGTACATCCTGCCTAAGCTTTAATTAAGGACCCGTGAGGACAGACAAATTAACTCAGCAGGCCTTCTGCTTATGTGTCAGTCTGCTCTATGACTGCCTATTTACAGACAGCCACGATAAATAAAAAAAGCAGTTACGATAAATAAAGAATAGAAGTGAATCGGGTAAAATTCTGTTCATCCTAGTTGCGGTGAAAAGCTTTTAAAGCTTTTTTGCAGTGAAAAGTAGTTTTTAAAGCATAAAATACTGAAGAGTATCAGCATCAGTATTGACAAATCTAATAATAATAATAATAATAAATAAAAATTATTATTAAAACGTTATATAGCTTTCCTAAATCGAACTGCTTTACATAGTGAAGTAAAAAAAACAAGAGGAAATAAGAGTTAAAAGGTAAAAAGTCATAAAAAAAAAAAGCAAAATAGGAAAATAATTGTGCTCTACATAATAGCATTGTGAATTAAAAATATATAAATAAATAAAACAGGTACAAAAATTAACAAAACATTAAAAAAAAAACAATGAAAATGGTATAACACTAAAAAAAAAAAAGAAAGAAAAAACATTATGTGGCAGATGTGTGTGTGTGTAGGGCTACCAGATTATGGGTGTGCTTGGGTACAGAGCAATAGGACAAGGTGTTCATGCATGAGTGCAAGACGAGTTGTATGTACTGGCAAATTAGGTGTGTGTGTGTGTGTGTGTGTGTGTGTGGTAAACCTGGCAAGCACTGTGTCTGTGTGTGTGTGTGTGTGAGTGAGTGTGCGCAAGTGCGTGTGAGTGTATGTGTGTGTGTGTGTGTGTGAGAGAGTGTGTGTGTGGTAAACCTGGCAAGCACTGTGTGAGAGTGTGTGTGTGTTTGTGAGTGTGTGTGCGTGCATGAGGCAGCTGAACCTCTGAGCCTTGGCTCTCTGTGTCAAGCACAAGCCTGTGGGGAAACTGAGGTTGTTGCGTCATCAGAGAAAGATAGATAGAGATAGAGAGAGAGAGAGAGAGAGAGAGAGCGAGGGGGAGAGAGAATGAGAGAGTGAGAGACTCTTCTGACATTAGAACCAAGGATTGCCTCCAGCAGGGCTGGTTAACAGCATTTCCTCCCACCCCCACCTTCCTCTTTCTTTCTCCACTTCATCCTTTGCTTGTCTTCACCGATTCTCTCCATCCCCCCCTCAACAAGTCCGCCCGATGAGTCCACCACCCACAAACACGAACAAACATTCAGCTGCATAAGCACTAATACAAACAACCCCCCGCTCTCCAACCCTCCGGAGTGCGTGTTGTTGTGGTAGCCGTCGGCCGGCCTGACCGACATCTTGTTATAGCCTTAAGCATGCTTAACCCACGTAAGTCCTGAGCACACGGCTGCCACTCTTAATCAGCTGCTAGCTGGACGGTCTGAAAACCTCCTCAAGTGCCAGGATTCACAGGAGTCCTCTTTCTTATTTTCCGTTTCTCTTTCCCTCAGCTGTCTTTTTAAAATACCTTTACTTTAAAAGCTCTTAGTTAAAGCTCTTATTTCTCTCCGATATGAATCTATACTCCTTTTTTTTTTTTTTTAGGAGTATTTATCCTTTATCCTTCGGCCAAAAATATATAAAGGACCTAACGGCAAAGTTTTTTATCGAGAGCTAGACAATGGAAAAAAAAACACCGGTTTCTATCAAAACCACAGCCAAAAAAACATCCATCAGCAAAATGATGATATCTATATCTTGAAAAAATCTTGAAGTATTTTCAGTACTGTGCCACGACACCCTGCTCTGGTTACTTAAAAAAAAAAAAAGCACATAGATTATCAGCAAAACTGATCCCGAAGTAAATCACGACATGTGTACGGACTCTTGACGATATTCGAGATCAAAACGCCTTGAGCCTCCTTTCTATCAAGAATATAAGACGACTCTCCGAGAGTTGCTTTAAACGTAAATATTAGTACCAATGATCTTACCTGTGCCTTATAATGCAAAGTTAGTGAACCCTTAAAATCCACATCTTCCTCTCCTTTCAAATCGTTGACCGCGTTCCCTCGAGGTTCTTCGTCGTGTCTTCTGTTGTTCCAGCCGACAGTCTCCTCCTGAACAAAAGCTTCGAGCTCAGGCAGCAGCTCTTCTTCCAGGATATTATGTCCTTCTCCTATTGCCCCGATGCCTCCGTGCTGATGGTCGAGCAACGAGACGTCGTCCAGACCCTGAAACCCGCTACCGGTGACACCGTGATTGTTTTGAGTCTCGTGTAAGAAAGGACCGTTTGCTGCACTGAACGAAGCTAGACCTTCTGAGAAAATCTCAGGAGCCCCGTAAGCATCCTGGACTGGCTTAGAAGGCTGCAGGCTACGAAAAGGACACTCCTGAGGATGGTTTCCAGGAACCTGGACCTGACTCCCCTTTTGCCGTTGTTCCATTAAAGGATCCGCCATGAACAAGCAGCTGGAATTACGGGGAACGTTTTCAGAACCAGGTGGCATGGTGCTGCGAGGCTGTGATGAAGTTACGACAGGTGGAGGCTGACCAGGAAATGAATACTGAGAGGAAGGGTAGGATGAAGCCATACTGGCTGAACAGGAAGACAGGGTATAGGCTGCAGGGGAAGACTGTACATGGTACCCGAGATTACTTTCCTCGGTCACAGGAACGCCATGGAACCTTTGGACCGTTTGTGCCATCTCAAACCCACTTTGTTGCTGAGATGTTGCAGCAATCATCGGGACATTAAGGTAAGACTTGGACTGTGGATCGACACCTGGATGAAAAGGGCTTCCCTCTGAATTAATTGCGCCATGGTGACCTTGGTGGGACGTGACGTTTCCTTGGTAGTAGAAGTTGCTATGGTCCGGATAGCTCTTTGGACGTAAAGTATGGGGGTTAATTTGTTGGTGGGGCATCTGGTGCTGAGCTGACAGCTGATGCTGGCTCAAAACTTGCTGACCCTGTTGAAGGTGTGAATGTTGCTGATTGAATTGATGTAGATGACGTTGGCCTTGACGATGCTGAAATTGTTCTTGAAACTGTTGCTGACGCAGATGTTCTTTATGCCGCTGCTGCTGTTGAATCTGCTGATGCTGCAGCCGCTGCTGGTGGTAGGCATTTGCTCTGCGTTCCCCCCATATAGGACTGGTGTTGGGATACAGTCCGTTAGTCTGAGGTGCTTGATTCATGGTTGGGTCTTGAAAATGGGGCTGCTTGTTAATGAAAACGCCTCCGACGCCGCCGTCTCCTCCTCCTCCTTGGTTAGGAAAAGACTGTGTCATGGATGTCTGGGCTTTCATTCCGTCAAACTGCCCTATTTGTTGATGGTAGTCTACCTCATGCTGGTTAGCAGATGGCATAGAACCTGCCACCATTCCAGGGTGTTTCTCAGGATCCACTGCATTGAGCTGCAGAGGGTCAAACCCTGAGCCAAGATCCAGCTCATCTGCCAAAGAAACATGGCCTGAGTTAAAACAATCCTCAAAAAGGTTGGAGTCACCAAAATAGTCCATTATGCAATCAGTTGGAAGTGTTGCATAGAGGTTTGGCTTCTACACTGTGTCCATGCGACAGGACTGCCAGGTTCATTGTCCTCCTGTCGGGCGTCAGGATGCGTCCATCGCAAACCAGTCTGTGCGGAGAGAGTAAAAAAATATAACTTGAACATTCTAAACACTATAAGCCAGTCGTTAAGAGATATTCTGGTGAAGCAAAGCTACCATCCTATACTAAGAGCAAAGCTTTATGAATATTTAAGCGAGCGGGATAACTATGGCACGTACACTATGGCAGCTTGTGTGCCGTTACATAATTACGTTAAATGTAAGCGCTACCGTTAGCGGTTGACACAGAATGACTTACATATGTGGTAAGAATAAAACTCAGCACTCAGCACTACTCCAACCCTCCTACAAGCAAGTCACAGTGTGATCTAACCCATGCTAGATGGGAAACCAGTCAATGAGTCAAAGGAAATTTCATAGTACCTCTGTTATGACTAAGCAGTAGGTTCAGGACACCTTATCAATGAAAACATTACAACACTACCAACGTGTATTATAACGACTACGGCTAAAAAGATAGTCCCTAGACTTCGGCGAATGTGTTTTTCGTGTCCCTCGTGAAGGTCAGTTTGTAAGTGTACCCGTTTTGTTTACGCTGTTTCTACGGCGGAGTCAAACGAAGCGGCGTATGACGGATGCCTTATTAAAAAGAACTTATACCATATATAATGAAGGATAATAATCAGAGGCTGGGTGATGTGATGAAGCTTAAACATTGATATGATGACCACCGCTAAGTTGACTGTCTTCCAAACACACCACGTCCCAACATGGTCCGGTTACTTCGCGGAAATCTGCCAACAGTTACTATTATTATTATTTTATGAAAAAAATATATTTTTTAATCGTTAATATTTTGCTCGACAAGTATGTGGTATGGTATAACAGATACTAACAATTCCCCCTCCGACCTTTCTCTTTAAGTTGAAAGCAAAAAATATATATCTAATCATTCCATCCTGTGATTTGTCTTGTAGCTGGAATTGCTATCAGGAATGTTGTAATGTTTAGAAAAATACTAAGAATCTTCTGAGCAATCGGATTTGAGAATCCGACAGATTCGTGTCCATGTGTTTTAAAACAACAATCGGTGTTGAAAAGAAACACTTTACTATGCTATTGACGCAATAAGTGACCGACATTGTTTGCAATTAGGATCCTATTAGTGTAAATAACTGCACTGTGGAAATAAAGAAAAGATCCCTGCGATACGCCTCCAGGTTCTCCAGCGCTTCAGTCCTACACGCTAGGACTATCTCCACCTCCACCGAGGGAATTACTAAGAAAGGTGTAGTTGTTGGTTTCTATTATTCGTCCAAGCCATAAATCCCTGACTTACTGTTGAATGATTCTGCTTATTCAGCACATTACTGTGCGATGAATTAGATGAAAGGTACGTAGTTAAAGCAGGCGAGTTAAATTGCGGTGAATAGTTAAAAGTGGTTATCTTCAAAGAAAAAACAAAAACACGAATACGACACAGGTGTTCGGTATGGTTGCGTGTACACACACTCACACACACACACACACAGAGAGAGACAGGCTGTCCTGACCAACCCTGGCTGTGGAAGAGGTCAGTCATAACCTGCTGACTCACCACACACACACACAAACAAACACACACACACAAACAAACACACACACACACACACACAAGCGTACAGTCAAATCCACATAATGTGCACACATCTCAATAATGCAAAAAGGTTTAACATTGAATCGCTTTAACCTTTTTTCCCATTATTTCCGGTTTACTTCTTACTATCGAATTAAAGTTCACCTCAAACTTCGAAACAAATTTAGACGTGAAACATTTCCCAGTTAATGTTTTACAGGGACGCGCCGAATTACTGGTTTAAACACACTTCTATCTGGACTAAACCTGATAATGATTTTCCACGTCTGAAAGCAGGAGACGCGGCGTGTCAGTTAGAATGCTCGGGTTTGTTCGAAAAGCTAAAACATAAAAGCGGTCCTGGGTGCAGGGCTGGAAGGCCAATCGCAGAGAGACCTGGGAGACAAAAAAAAAAAACTCACATCTCGCGCGCAGAACGAACAACGTTCTGACGAGGGATTTTTATTCCTGATGCAGGTGTGGAGCTAAACCTGTCACCAACTCTGGAAATCACATGCTTGCTCACTCTGTGTCTCTCTCACACACACACACACACACACACACACACACACACACACACACACACACACACACACCACCCTCTTTCTCTATCGCTTTCCAGGAAGCGTTTTGCACAACAACTGTAACCTAGTTAACGTCTTTAAAAGGTGCTCTGCCTCGTTACGTGACTAGGGACGATACGTACGAGAGGAAAATAAAGGAGGAATAAATTTAAATAAACTGATACACAGCCGATATGTAAAATGCCTGGATTCACGTTTGGCCAATTGAAGAAGAATGAATCACTTTCTGATGAAGGTTAGGGATTTCCCTGTCAATTCGGGGAACTTCAGACTCAAATCACTGAGTGGCGACTGATACATCACGCTTAAGATTATAATGTGGGCTTCGCATCAAAACCATCAATGGTAACGACAAAATCGTAACTTCAGGGGATTCGACAACAAACACAAGTTAGGATTAAGACGAATGTTTATTAATTGCTTGTTTTTATTTTCTTTACTCTGCTAGTTTTACGTGGACAGAAGAAGCCGAATTAGCCGCGTTCATTTGTTTATCTATTCATTTGTGTGTGTGCGTGTGTGTGTGTGTGTGTGTGTGTGTTTTGTCTTGCTTTTTTTTTTTCCTCCCTTTATATTTTATAGTGCCGGTTTTCTCATTTTCTGCTAGTTTGAGTTATTCCTAATTACGGCCATGTATCGCTTCGTGAGGCATCTAATATCGCTAACAAGGTCTCGGTAGACCGTTGAAGAGGTGGGATGAGCCCCATGCTACTTTTTATTTAATGTTAACTAGGTTACAGCTGCTTAAAGTGAGGTAAAGTAATACGAGCGGGCTCGCTTGTGATTTCCAGCTTTTTAATCTCACGCCACTAATTCACAGGTAGCGTAAAATACGATACGCTAACAGCTGGTAATAGCGAAGGAACGTAATATCCCGTTGATATAAAGTAAGTTTCTCTGTCGTTTTTGTTTCGTACTTTGATGGGAGGAAAAAAAAAAGAAAAAGAAAGATGAAAATTTGTAGCATTTTTTGTGCACGACTATGTTTAACCAAAAAAAAAAAAAAAAAAAAAGAAAAAAAAAAGAAAAGAAAAGAAAAGAAAAGAAACGAAACAATAAATGTGTGCTGGACATTTTGTAGATGAACAGAGTGAGAGTATAAACACTATTTGACCACAACAAACCACTTTCTACACAATACAAGTTGGTGAATGTGCCATCTAGGACACGCTCTCGTGCTGTATTTGAGGGTGATGTTAAAATTCCCCGCCTACATCCAGTAAAACACAACAAAAATACCCCCTCGACCAAAGCGATTTCACCTCGGGGGTAATTTTCACACACCGACACCGTGGTTCCTTCCACGTTTACGGAGTGGCGTCGGATTGACGTGGCCTCCCATGCTTTAAACAGTGTGACGTTCCACTTCGATACCTTTTTCTAAGTCTGAGCTTATACTGACACGGTGTTTGGTAAAAAAAATCTATAACACTGACTGAACTAATCGCTGTTTTTGGGAACCGGTTGAAAAACAATAGAGTTTTCGCTAATGTTAGCTGACTAGCTTGTTGCTATGCTACTCGTTATCGTATGCTGTTCTACTTGTGTTGTAATTTAGGGCCAAAATATTGCATTTTGGATACACAATAAAAGACTTTATTTATTTCACATCCTGCATCCTTTCCTCTTCTCTAAACATAAAACTTTCCACAAGATAAATTCTAGTCGTGTTCGTTCTGACTGCGACAGAAATGTGACACTCTATGTCGAAGAAAATATACGAAATGTCCTGTTTCCTTTTATTTAGTCTCCGCCTCTGGGGCTGTAATCATGGGATCCATAGAGTCTGGTATCTTTTGTACCCTTGTCTGACTTAAAGCTTCAGGATCCCGTGGGCTGAGATCTGATTGGCATATGGGTTCAGTTCTGTGAAAGCAGGCAGATTTCGATTACGTTTATTGTTAAAGACACGGTACGAGAAATTCAACCGCAACTGATTATCATCTTTACAAGTTTAAGTCGTTCCATTTTTTGCTTTTTTTTGTCAGTCTGAGCGTCTATAAAGAAGAGTTAATCTAACACACACACACACACACACACATATATCTCCTTCCTACCCTAGTTAAGAGATTCAAATGGCACAAACAAACTCAGCACTCAACACTCATTCGACCGCAATCACTCATCCCGAAAGCAGTCAGAAGCGACTTTCTACCCGAGACCTGATCTGAGAACAGAGCTTAACGTCTAAAACTCAGGAAGACATTTAGTGACGTGGTGGGACGGTCGTGAAAATGTCGATATCGAAAGAGATTCGACTTTCAATGCGTCGTGCTGAGTCGTGCTGTTATTCTCACTATCTGTGCTTTAATCTGAGAACCACGATAAGCCGCGAAGGTCAAGAAAAAAAGGGAAAATGTTCAGTGTGAAAAACAAACCAAGCAGAGTTTTATTTTAGAGAGCGCTGTGCTGGCGTTTGTCAAGTCAAGTCAAGTCAGGTGGCCATTTGATGGAAAACATCTAGTAATTCCAAAAATTGCGTTTATTTCATAAAGAACAAAACGAAACAAAAAAAAACAAAACGTCGGGTCTGATACTGGACTCGCCGTCCAATACCACGGGACATTACGTGATGTAAAACTACTGAACGCTACCGTGCTAATCAAGCAATCCGAGTGATGAAGCGCAGGAGCTTCGGCATCTCCCTACGTTAGGAGTCGCCTAATAAAAACATTACCAGTATATTTTTTTATAGAAGTATCGAGGGCGGTATCACGAGTCGTTAAAAAGGCTGTGGAATGTTTGTGAGTGTAAAATGAGTGTGAAGAGAAAGAGCGGTTCAGCCCAAGCTCACGTATTAACGAATATCGAGAGGCACAAGAGACGCGTGTTCACGTTATCGTCATAAAACGGCTACGAGCCCTCAAAGCTATTTGTAACACCAGGGCAGGTGTTCATGAACATTCTTAGTGTAAAGAGTTTCTCCTTGTTAGAAATGTGGGCGATTCAACTGAAAATTAAAAGAGAAGATAACGGGTTTAGCTCCGCCTCCTCTCTAAGATAAAATATTTTCCCTGAATCACTCTTAAGATACGATTCATAGTTAGACATTTTTTAGCTAAATTAGAAGATCTCTGAGATCATTCTCAGGAGTCAAGGGAAGAAGGGCATAATCTCTCTCTTTTTCTCTTTGTTTCTCTCCCTTGTCAATCAAAGCCACTAGCCAATCAGGTGTCTTCGGGCTCATGTATGTGGAAGACGGCAGACTGCTGTCTTTCCTCTCAGTGTGTTAGACCACCAGATGAGCAGCAGCAGTAGTGTTTCTACTCATTCAGGCCCTTTTTTATATTGTTCCAACCACAAATGTCTCCTTTTAAACTCCTCCCAGTGTGTAAGGACTTCCTGTGAGAGGTGTACGTTCGACGTGCCTCGGCTCTAACCTGCAGAAAATCTGCGGCCATTTTGAAAAATCTCTTCTACTCGATCTGGCGTTAACTTCTGTTCGGTGCAATTTTATTTGTTTGCCGCTTGTTTTTGTTTTTTGTTTTTTTTTTTTTACAACGGACGTCGTCTCGAAGCAGCTTTACAAAAAATCTGAAAATTCTGAATAAAATCGACGACGTTTAAAATGAAATTTATTTTTACAGATAGTGAGATCGTCTGAGTCGACGACGATGAGGGACAAAAGTCCCTGAGTGTAAAATCGTGAAACGCTGAAGGGACATTCGTTCAATTACTCATCAGAGAAGAGCTGAGTGAAAAGAGTTGCTGAGTGAAAAATTTCCAGGTGACCAACTTGGAAAGAAACTGAGGAGGAAAAAATTTCGACTGAAACCTTAAAAAAAATAAAATAAACAAATAAATAAATAAACAAACAAACAAACAAATAAATAGATAATTTTTAAAATCGACACGGCTATAAAAATAACATTTCAACATTTTTCGGAGAAACTTCTGAAGGAACTGTTTGAAAAATATCCTGTTACAAAATGATTTCTAACTCACCCTTGTGTTGTGGTTTCATAACACATTATGAAAGTATAAACACAAAACGGTGCTACAGGCTTCTTGAAATCCGGTTATCGGCGTTTTCTCACAGTCCACGCTGACTGGGAGTTTTTTTTAATTCATTCAGAATGAATTTCTTCAGTTTTTATTTGACTGCAGCACCGTGTTGTTCTTGTTGTTGTTGTTAACGGTGCTATCAGCGTTGGAACTCTTCCAGTTTTTGCAGGTCAGTGTAACACACTGTGGTTTTATCTCAATCCCGGCTTGCACGCTCCATTATCGTCCGCCCACACACGCCGCTTCCAGCCGAACCCGCTTCAGCGGTTGGTCATCACCCTTCTTAAAGCGTACTAACGACTTATCTGTGACAGTCTCCGCCTCATCTGACACCTTCGCAGCCCCAAATACGTTCGTCCTGAGTCGCAGATGCACGAGCGCCGATCGCGTGTCTACGGCTGACCTAAAACTCAAGCGCTGTTACTTCACAGCCATGAGGCTTGCGGTGTGACATCATGCTTATAGCAAGAATAATGTACAGCCATCTATTCTTAGCGAGTTAGAGTCATTGTGAAAACAGAATGTAATGTAATTCCACATAGCAAAATAGAATCTAAACAAAACATGATACTGAAGGAAACCAAATTTAATCCAAATTTACATCGTGTTATTAATGAGTAGTGACATTCGCTGATCAGAAGTCCTGTCCTTCTTAGTTCTACTTGTTTCTGGAGGCGACCGCGAAGTTCTCGAGTCTGTCCTGCTGCACCGAGACAGCGTCTAGAGTCTACCAGCGGTGCATCTGATTAACATTAACATATAAGTATGTATAATCCATGTTGGGACCAGACACTCGGTTATATTTTTAGACATCGGTCCAGTGACGCCAGAAAGCTGGGTAAAGTTGAACTGCATGCAAATACGGCGCGGGAGAAACGAGCGCACGGTATCCGTGGCGAAGGTCGCACTGCTGCTTGTCCTTCGTCTCGTATACTACGATCCATACTCCTCCTATATGTTCTCCTTTCAGAGCGTTTCGTTTTAGCCGCGAAAACGCCGTCAGGTGGAACGCTGGTTGCGTCACCTGCTAAGAGTACATTATTCCCACGGCAACCGGTAGCAGGAGAGCCTACTCACGCCTTCATAGTACAACGACTGGAGACTTGGCAGCGTGAACGGAAAATAAACGTTTTTTTATTTCCTACGTCAATGACACAAAACCTTTCCAGCTTCGTGTGATGTCCGGAGGGAGCTCTGCGACGTTCTCTAGACCGGCCTGCGCTACACCGGCCTAAAGACCACCTGTTGACCCGATTATATTTATACAGATATAATTAGTGTCGATAATGTCTGTGATTAGCTTTATTAGTCCCGGTAAAAGCCGCGATGTTCTTATAACGTTCGCAAAGGTGTTGATAGTGAAAGAATTTCATTAAAAAAATGTGAAGCTTAAAAAATATTGAGCTGAGAAGGGACGTAGGAGTTAAGTTCAGTCTAAACCTTTCTTGTTAATTCGTACTATTAGTTCCTTGCTGTCGTCTTCTCCTTCTTCTTACTAGTAGTAGTAATACTAGTAGTAGTAGTAATACTAGTAGTAGTAGTACTAGTAGTAGTAGTAGTACTAATAGTAGTAACTAGTACACCTGGAGTGCTCAGATGATGACAGACTTTTATCCAAACACCTACAGTAGTTTCTCCCTAAGCTTTGTGTACGTCTGTTAACTTTGACATGTTTTTTCCACTCGTGTGTATTTACACATATATTACAATAATAATAATAAGAAGAAGAAGCAGAAGTATTAGATCGGACACTTTAGGTCCTGTGTTTTAACATCTAAACATCTAATTTGACCTCAAAATATTGATCCTTTTCCTGATGAATCTTAATTTACTGTCATCATATTAACAGATATTCAGCTTGACCGGTTCGTTAATTATTAACGTCGTCGTTATTGCGACTGCGTTCTTCTCACGTTGTTGCCGTCTACGGTGAACTCTTACGACGTCTGTGAGTGAAGTTTAATGAAACCGCGCCGGCTTCGTTTAGTTAATGTTACTGAGAAGAACTCGGTGATCTCCAGGACTGCGTTTTTATCGGCCCGTTGTTCGGATTAGATTTCTCGCGAGTCTGATCCGAGTTTGTTTACACGGCTGAGGAAGGACTTTTTATCCAAAACGCTTATGGTGTTTATGGCTAACGTCTACATCTACATCTACATCTCCAGGATCTCCAGGACCGCGTCGTGTCAGACGCCCGACCTGTCGATCGGATTAGACGCACGGCGGTAAAATCCGAGTCTTTAATCCAAAGCGTCCTAGTCTAACTTTTACTACTTCTACATGTCCAGGACCATGAGGACCTTTCTCGTCCTCCCCACCTGTTGATTTGTTTACACCTTCGGACTAAAGGTCTATAAACATGACGATATCTGATACATAAATATTCAGACCTAAGTTTAAGGTCCAAGTTAAATGTTGGATCAGACCTGCTCCTTTTTGTGTGCATGTCATCGAGATGTCTGGGATGTTGACGTGAGAGGTTCAGGAAGTTCAAGTGTGGACTGAAGCCGGGGAACTAAAAGTACACGTGTGGAGATAAATAAACCCACGTCAGAGGGAGGAGAGATGGTTTAGGATGAAATAGAAAGAGAAATAAACCACTGGCGAGAAAAAGAGAGACATGAAGCCATACAGCAGGACCTCGAGTCAACGCTAGATTAGACCTGGTCTGATCTACTGTCGAAGACTGAATTCACACAGTGAAGAGTTTAAAAGCTGGAGTTTGTTATCTTCCTTCTTGTTCCCTGTAAGTGTCACGTTCTTATTCTTATTTTTCCTTTCTTACTTTCTCTCTCTCTCTCTCTCTCTCTCCCCACACACACACACACACACTCTTACACTCGCTCCACACACACACACTCTCTCTCTCTCTCTGACACACACACACTCTATCTCTCTCTGACACACACACTCTCACTCACTCTCCCTCACACACACACACACAGTCCCTCACACACACACACACACACACACAGTCCCTCACACACACACACACTCTGTCCCTCACACACACACACACTCTGTCCCTCACACACACACACACTCTGTCCCTCACACACACACACACTCTGTCCCTCACACACACACACACTCTGTCCCTCACACACACACACTCTGTCCCTCACACACACACACACTCTGTCCCTCACACACACACACACTCTGTCCCTCACACACACACACACTCTGTCCCTCACACACACACACACTCTGTCCCTCACACACACACACACTCTGTCCCTCACACACACACACTCTGTCCCTCACACACACACACTCTGTCCCTCACACACACACACACTCTGTCCCTCACACACACACACACACTCTGTCCCTCACACACACACACACACTCTGTCCCTCACACACACACTCTGTCCCTCACACACGCACACTCTCACACACGCACACTCTCACACACGCACACTCTCACACACGCACACTCTCACACACGCACACTCTCACACACGCACACTCTCACACACGCACACTCTCACACACGCACACTCTCACACACGCACACTCACACACATGCACACTCACACACACTCTCTCTCTCTCTCACTCCCACACACACTCAGACTCCTTCACACTCTCTCCCTCCCACACACACACTGATTCACTCACACGCACTCACACACACACACTCACTCTCTCTCACTCACTCACTCACACACACACACACACTCTGTCCCTCACACACACTCTGTCCCTCACACACACTCTGTCCCTCACACACACACTCACTCTCTCACACACACACTCACACACACCCTCACACACACTCACTCTCTCTCACACTCCCTCACACACACACGCACACTCTCACACCCGCACACTCACTCTCTCACTCCCTCACACACACACACTCTCTCGCTCACTCACACACACACACACACTCTCTCTCTCACACTTTGATTCACTCACACACACACGCACACACTCACTCTCACTCACTCACTCACTCACACTCCCTCTCACACAAGCACACTCACTCTCTCACTCTCCCTCACACACACACACATACTCTCTCTCTCACACTCTTACAGACAGAGACACACACACACACACACACACACACACACATACTCTCTCACACTCTTACAGACAGAGACACACACACACACACACACACACACACACACACACACACACACACACACACACACACACACACACTCACTCACTCACTCTCTCACTCCTTTCCTTCTCGACGACGTTATATTGTGAAGCTAAAAATAAAAAGAAATGAAATAAAAACACACGCACACACACAGCACTACTCACCCGAGCGACCCGGATCCCCTCACTGGCGAACTGACGAACAAAAACAAAACAAAACAAAACAAATATCGATTCTCTCTTTAAAATCTACTTATATCGCTGTTGGCGACCTCACAGCTTCCACCAACGGTGACGTCAGAGTGACGACACGCTCATTTGCATACCGGCTAAGCTCTGCGCGCTCTGATTGGTCACCTGGTTTTGAATTGTAAAAATAAAAACAAACGAAAGATATTTTTTTTATTTTTTTTTTTATTGCCCGGCGGTTCGTTAGGATTGTTTAAACTCGCCTAGGATAGTTTTTGAGAATAAAGTGTTGACGCGTTTAATTCACATACGGAGCGTTGAACAAAATGGCCTCACAGGAGAGCGGACAGCCAATCAGAGGAGAGCTTACACAGAGCAGTCGACCTGAAAGAAAACAGGCAACAGACAAGTGTGGATTTACTTCAGAAAATAACCAGACACGATAACATATATAAGTACTGAATAATAACAACAACTGTAGCATCTCGGGGTTGTTGTTTAGTGAGATTTATAACGTCTGTGTTATACGGCGTCAGAGGTTGTTTTTGTCGTCGGTGTTTGTCGACATCTAATGGCCACATGTGGTATTGCGCATCGCAGTCTCCAGAGTCGTTGAGTTTTAACACCAAAACAAACACTTGTAACAAGCACGTGACTTTAACTTAAAATGTTTGGACAAACAGGGGCACAGAGGATGATGGTGGAAGCTGGGAATAAGCCTACATTATTCAAACACACTTGACCATCACACCATATGTGGTTTATCCCCAAAGATTTGGACACACTTTGATCATTTCATAGAATGGATGTCTCTGTATAATGAAGAATTACAATTTCCCCAGACCTCCTTAAACCGACATCACTAATGCTCTTGTGGTTCAACAAGCAGAACAGTGCTAAATCCTCAGATGGATATGTACGTGAAGATCAGGTGGTTGCCCTGGCAGAACCGGACAGCCCACTAGAACCTGAGGCACTGACCCATGACTGACATTAACATGTGCTGTATGATTGTTTTCTCTAATTCTTCCCACGTAGCAGTCCTGATTGTAGCCCCATGATGTCTCCACAAGTGCTTAGACAGCTGTTATGCACCCTATCGGCTGTATCTAGTGCATTGCCCAATTCCCAAAATACACTTCTCTCCAAGGACTGCTAGACAGCAACAAGTCCCCATCTATGTTAAAGGACTACCGTCTGGCAGAACTCTGGGTGGGATGTTTCTGTGGGCCGATAAGCTTATGTTTTATTTCAACAGCCACCTGTCACAATTCACTGAGTACGTAATGTCCCTTTATGCTCTGTTTCTGAGCCTAAAGCCTAAGATATAAAACATGTATCTGAAAACAACCTTTTAGCTAGCAAATACCTCGGCAAAAAGAAGTAGAGAAAAAAAATAATAAAATGCTCTGTGGTTGAACCCAGGATTCGGACACAAGCAATCTATTATAGTGTACGTTGTTGAGCTTGTTATACAGCCTATGGAACTATTTAAACCAGACAGTGATCTTTCAATCCAAGGCACAAGGGGTTCCTTGTACAAGCAGGGGCTTGACCCAGTGAGTGTCGGTTGTATCATAGTTGAACAGTACACCCTATCGTGATATATATTCTACAATCTAGATTATTTAAAAGAACCTCACACCCGGAAGTCTTTACTGCTCGTAACTGGGCGTCACCATGCACTTTCACCAGGTTCTACAAGGTTAACCTCACCCCTACCAGTGGCATAACTGCAGCACACGTCCCTGAACAGCTTTCTGATTATTCACACGGTCAGTGCGGACATCTGCTGAAAAGTACAATCCGTCTGATTCTCACCATCCTTGTTACGCACGTGGTACGCATGTTTCTCTCTGGTAATTCTGTTGGTTTTCTTTTGTTTTTTGGCCCTGAAATAAAGCCACAAACACCAAATAGTGTGCAACCAAATTTATTCCATCTCAGTCGCTTGTTATGAATTAGTATCTTCAGAGAACATGACTTTTTAGAACCACAGCCAATACAATGTGGTGAAGTGTTTTAATTTTTTTTTTTTAATGGCATTGGTTAGATACAAATAATCATGACATAATGGGTGCATGATAGCAGGTCACATTATACAAGAGAACGCTTTATGCTCTAATCCTGTTTTACTTGTGAGGGAAAAAAAAAAATTATATAGCCATCTATCTATCCATTCATTTATTTTTCTATCCATCTGTCTATCCCTTTATTTTGTGTGTCTACCCATCCAGCCATCCTTCCATCTCTCCATTCATCCATGTTTTGGAATTCCAGGTTGGATTTTGAGCTCTTTCTGGCAGCTCAGATTTCTTCTGCTACACAGGAAAATGCCGCAACTTATCGACTCTATAAACATTTCATTTCTACGGGAAATTACTTTTTGTGTTTATTTTAGTTCATAATGCTGAACGTATCAAAAATGTAATTTCAGTCGTATTTACTTGCATCACAGCTAAGAATAAACCCAAGGAGAAATGAGCATACATAGGAGTTATCATTGACTGCAACCTTTATGTGTATGCGAACTGACTGAAAAAGAGTCGGTTCAGTTTATCTCACAGGTTTTGGTTATACACTTGACTTTCTCATGAGGTGCTGGCAGAATTTCATCTCATACATGACGTGAAACTGAAATGTTCAATTTATTTGCCTGAAGATAGCATCTTAAAACCTCACAGTGTTCACACAACCATGCCTTCATAGCAAAAGGGGATAAGTGAAGAAATATGAATAGCATAACAAAACAACAACAAAAAAACAAAAACAAAAACAAGGCTTTATCTTTTTAATAATAATATAAATAAACTGCTAGGTTATAGAAAGGTTTTTTTTCCCCTTTCTCTGAAAGAGTGGCCTTTCAATTTGCACACCCGTCACTATTTACATATCAAACTCTGCCCATCATCCATTTATTAAACAGACAGACGTTCACTATACAGTATGGAAAGAAATGAGGCTTATAAGTTATTGTCATAATTAAAAAGGAATTCGTCTGGCTCCGCATTATATATTAAAACTATTTAAACACAGTATACTTCATTACACAAAAATGGGCTGAAAAAGAAAAACTAAATCAATAAAACGAAAAGCAAAAACAAACAGTGTAGTGATGTCCAGTTTACCTGCTTAAAAAGGTGAGATGAAAAAAAAAATAATTTTTATATTATATTATATATATATATATATATATATATATATATATATATATAAAAAAAAAAAAAAAAAGGAAATCTAAATCAACATCAAGTCAAACTATAGGATAGAAAAATCCAAGCTTTTTGTTCTACCAGTTTATCAAATTCTAGCCGTCTTTTCCTCATCAAGATGCCTGGATTAAATCTAAACCTGACCAAAAGATTACATTTGTGTAAATTGGATTGTTGGACCATTTAGTGAATAATGCCCACTCCTACAATTACAGCCTAGCTCATTAAATTGGTAGGCAATAAGCTTGATTTTTTTTTCCTTTACATTTAAGCAAATAATCTCTTGTCATCAAACCATAAGCTGCACATCTTAACCACCTACTGAACATTATGAATTTACAACCAAGAACCATTAAAATTTTCTCACACTAAATAGTGAGGTGGTCTGTTGCACTTGGAAACAAACCAAATAAGGTAAATAAACAAAAAGTGAAGAGAAAGAAAGAAAGGAAAAAAAAAAAAAAAAAGGGGTGTATGTTTGATAGTGAGTTCTACATAATACGCAATCTGACTGCGTTCTTACCTTGGGGGTAGTGACTAAATTCCGTTCAGCGTTCAGGTCTATACCACAAAGCTCAAGCCTGGTTTAAAAATATCTTAAGCTGGTTCAGCAAGAAGAGGCCGAAATGCAATTGCTTTACAGCTGAGCCAAAAAAAAAAAAAAAAAAAATTTATATATATATATATATATATATATATATATATATATATATATATATATATATATATATATATATATATATATATATATATATATATATATATATATATGAGGGAGTTCATGGAACTGCTTTGAGATTTCTAGACGTAGGCAGCCATGGTGAGTCCAAGTGGCATCGGATGGAGTCTTGCTGCACCACTGCCACTTTCAATACCACCAACACCACCACCATCCCCACCACCTCTGGTGCTGCAGATTCAGAGTCAGGTCTGGAGCGGATACTCCTCTTTACTGAAGGGCAGCGTGGACCCGGGTTTCACCCACGACAGTCCTGAAACTTGGAGCCCTTTCGGCTGGTCCTCAGGTCGTCTCTGTGGTGATGAAACAAAAGGATTAGCTTTAGCGAGGGTTCTGAATAAAGCTTGTGATATTGTGGATTTCTGGACATGCATGTGGTGTAACTGCGTTGTCCATGTACGTTGTACATTTACAGCATTGAGCAGACACCCTTATATATAGTGACATACGTTTATATCTCATTTTATACAACTGAGCAATTGAGGGATAAGGGCCTTGCTCAGGGGCCCCAGCAGTGGCAGCTTGGTGGAGCTGGGATTTAAATGTACAACGTACTGACCTGTAGTCCAATACCATAGGCACTGATGATGATTTGATGGAACAATGCTGTTTAAGTGGTACCCGAGTGGTACACGTCGGGTTTACTGGCGTATTTATGCTTTCTACTTCCTTGTGACTGTGGGGCTTTTGACACCTGGTCACGTCATGCGTTTTCTGTGATCAGATAGTTATCCGATCGTAAAAAGACCAGGTCTAAATGCCCTCCGAAACGTTTGAGACGTTTGGACAGGTGTAAATGAATGTGGTTGTTCAAAAACAGTTTTAACAAATCAGACAGCTATCGGATCAGAGAAAACACATGAAGTGACCAGGTGTAAAAAGGCCCTGTGACTCCGCTTGTCATACCTAGTGACCTGATGTTCATCTGTTCATTATACTGTACAATAAACACGACATGAATGAAAAGACGCTGGTGAATAAAACTTGCTCCATTATAGAATTACAGTTTCCCCCTTTCTTTTTTTTTCTGGACACTAGTTTATGCAGGGTCTCCACTGATATACCCTCAAGAAACAATAGAAAACCGAGCTGTAAATAGAGTCGCGAATACGTTACATGAGCTGAGGTGCTTTTCTGCTCACCTCACTCGTACAGAGGCTAAGAGAGTTACCCTAACTTTCCTGTCAGCTCGAACCTATTCAATTACATACAATTTATCCATAAATCGGTCCAAGACGCATCACGGAAGCCCTGTTCGATTCACATGCATTGATCAGAGTTCAGCTACAACTGATATCTACCCAGTGAGTTTTTTTTCCCCCCTTTAACATTCTGTATAAACTTTAGAGACTGTTTCTGAACCGCTCAAACCAGCCCTGTCACCGACACCTGAAGTGATCTGTATCTGCAGGATTGTATAAATCTAGCTTCTGCCACACGATTGGCTGATTATATAATGGAGTGGATGAGCATGTGCACAAGTTCACAATGAGTTAGATGTGACGTATAAGCACATTACGCATGGCGATGCTTTACCACGGACACGTAACGCAATGTGTAGCTGCGAGAAGAAGCCGGTTTTTACTTGTTTTGGAGTGTCCAGGACTCACTTTGTGTGTGAACATCTTCTCTTTTGCCTCTTCGTGTACAGACGGGTTCCATGGAGAGAAGCTGGATTGGAGAAATGACAGGGATTGGGGTGGAGGGGGTAGGTGTGTGTCAGATGGAGCAATTTCAGGGTGATCTACAGTGCTATTAATCTACACTTTAAAATCATGTGCATTAAATATTTTCTGGTGCTAAGACGTTTGAAAACATTTGCATTTGAAGCCAGTTTCCTCACAGAAAATGAACAGAAAGTGTCAGAATACCGTAAACTCGACACGAAACGTCGCCCTCGAAGCACAGCGACATTCAGAGATGCCTACTTGCCTTATTGCATAAGGATCGTCGATTCTGGGCTGGTCGAAAAGATGGCTGTTGCATAGTTTCACGCTGTCGACCACTTTGCTTTTGAAGAGCTGAACATCCTTGTCGTATCTGAGTCACGAGAGAAGAAGAAGAAGAGGAGAAAAAAAAAAAAAAGGAACATTCTGCATCTTTTTGCTGATCTGCACAATCATACAGAGAGCACTGCAGAAATACTCCTGTAAAACATTAACTCAGCTTTACTGCCTTTTATGAGACTCATTACTGCTTGTACACAAGCCTTTCAGCCTGGCTTTCATGTCCTTAACCATGTTAGAAGAGTTATGCACACAGCAAACACTGATGTGAAGCACCGTCAAATTTGTGTAACGCTAAAGCAATTACTAAAGTTTGTTCTTTTTTCAGCACAACCAGACAGACAAGACAGAGACCAGGGACACCCAGACAAGACACCCAGACGGGACACAGACAGAGACCAGGGACACCCAGACGGGACACAGACAGAGACCAGGGACACCCAGACGGGACACAGACAGAGACCAGGGACACCCAGACGGGACAAAGACAGAGACCAGGGACACACAGACGGGACAAAGACAGAGACCAGGGACACACAGACGGGACAAAGACAGAGACCAGGGACACACAGACGGGACAAAGACAGAGACCAGGGACACACAGACGGGACAAAGACAGAGACCAGGGACACACATACAAGACACACAGGGACTTACAATACAGCAGCCTCAGGGTTGAGAGGTTCCATAGTGTTAATCTTGTAAAAGATTGTCCGTGCGTACATTAGCACCTGCCAGATGTGGTTATGGTTCCGTCTGCAATAAATAAATAAATAAATAAATAAATAAATAAATAAGGAATGAAAAATGATTTATATTCAAAAAATCAGGAAATAAAGACAACACAAACTCAAAGTAACACTTAAATTTGAGTATTCATTCAATGATGACAAACAGCACCAAGTTTCAGTGTTGACTAACTCATTATTATATGTTAATAAAAATAATAAATTGAGTGAATATAACACTTCTTTCGTTCAGACGTTTTCCACCATAGTTCATGTTTATACGCTTTTATGGGAGTCAAATTAACTTAAAATTAAGTTGGTATGGAGAACAGGTTACACGTCAAGCTCAATTTATGTGTCGATAAAAATCGTAATCGTTAGCAAACTGTGAAGGAATGAGGGGAAAGAAAAAATAAAAAAATTGGAACATATTGTTATAAGAAAATCAAGTTTGAGGTGGTTAAAAAAAAAGAAAAGGAGAGGAAAAAAAAAAAAACAAAACCTCTGCTATTAAAATTGGGCTGCATCACAATACGGTCACTGATTATTTTCCTAATTCAGCACAACATATACAATACCTCACAGGCATGCTCGCAAATCATGATACGGTCCAGGAATCAAATTGCACGCAGGGAGAACTCTGGTCTAATACTCTGATTTATTACGTATTAAATATGTCACCTACGACCCTGTACGCCGCACAAAATATGCCAAGAATAATTCCATCTTCTAAACTATCCATTAGTGCAAACAGTTTGACCGCAGCTACACTCACCTCCATTTGGTGAACGCTCTCCTGACATCCAGTTCTCCAGAAACAGGGTCCACCAGCGGGTGAAACACCGGGATATCGAACACCACTTTCTGCCAACGACAAACGTTTAAAACGCTGTTATTCTGAATGCAGTTTGTTTGGAACATCAGCTTCCTCTGTTGCTGAGTAAACAGCAACCGCACCGACGGCACGATACGGACAAGCCGACACACGCTTTAAAAGGTATCCGTTAGACCAAAGTGGCAGAGCGACTCCGCTTTAGCTTCCGGGCATAAACGTCAAGGCTGTGGTGTGAAACGGAGGTGTGTGCAGAAAAGTGAAGTACTCACGGGACATTCTCCGTCGGGATAGTTGTCAGGAATATACACCGTGAATTTAAAAACGCCGTCCTGGTACAATCCGTGGCGGATGAAAATGACACCGAACCACACTGCGAGAGGACATAGAGGACTGATCACGCTACTGCGAGCGGCTTATCTTCCAGTCAATAAACAAACATCGATGAGTTTGTTGTTAAAAGCATCGTCACGATAAACAGAATAAATTCCCGCCGCTATTTTAAATATTTTGGCAAGAAAGACGGCATTTTTCTCTTTACTTACTCAGGGCTGATCTGTAAGAGGGCTGAACGTAGATGCCCGGCAGTTTCTGCTTTATTACCAGCGTACTGCAAACAAAAAAAAACGGAGTTGGAGTTTAGATGAAATGTGTTTTGTAGACATTTTGTAGTGCGTTTTAAGAGTCGCGGTATATTTTGCGACTCGCACTGTAATCGTTCAAGTTGCTTCAAAGTTCAAAGACTAAAATAAGTGTACATAAAGTGTACCGTAAATCCCTGTGTTGTACTAGTAACTAAATAAAGAAGAAACCCGGTTAAATAAAAACAGTACGTACAATTCAGCAAGCAGGGAATACTCCAGGTAAAATGGTCCGTAGGAGGCGTGGGTGCCGTTGGTAGCCTGCGCCGCTGAAGCTGGTGATGACGCTTTAGTGACTGGAACTACGTTCTTGGGTATGGAGGGAAGCTGCTTCTTCCCGAAGGAAGGACGAGCCGGACTAGCTTTCTGGTCACCTGGACCACCCTGCTCCTCGCTCTCAGATCTCTAAACAAACAAAAGAACAAAAAAAAGACCATGTTAAGCACTGGTGTTAGTTCAGAAGTTTCAGAATCTCAAAATTACCTCAAAATATAATTCCTTTTAAACTATTGCAGCGAGGGACACAGAGCTTTACCCACAGCTTCTTAATCATTCTCTTAAACATCGAACAAATTTCTAAATTGTCCTCAAACAAAACTAGATATAATGGAGCACCAACCTTCAGTGTCTCACAGGAAGACACAGAAGATCTGTAAAAGCATAAAAGTAGGTCTTGTCTTACCTTGCGGCCGGCGTTCATCGACATGTTCCAGAATGTACTCATTACTCATGGAGAGCACAGGGGTTGTGCTGCTATGCTTCTCATACAAGATTCACTGGTGGAGTCGGGGGGACAAAAAGAAAACAGTGATGTCAAATTGAGACTCCTAATAAATAAATAAATAAATAAACAAACAAACAAACAAACATAAATCTACAGACAAATCTAGGGACTTAAGATAAGACTCCACAGCTCACAGCTATATATGGTTGAATGACAATAAAAGCTTCTTGACTTTGACATTACAGTGAATCATAATACAAATTGAGTTCTTCTCATCACACCAACATCAAATCAGTGAACGCCATCGACTCCCATCGTCTCACACGACCAATCGCCGACCCCCCCATCGCCGAGCGCCATCAATGCAGACGACCAACCGCCGAGCGCCATCAATGCAGACGACCAACCGCCGAGCGCCATCAATGCAGACGACCAACCGCCGAGCGCCATCAATGCAGACGACCAACCGCCGAGCGCCATCAATGCAGACGACCAATCGCCGAGCGCCATCAATGCAGACGACCAATCGCCGAGCGCCATCAATGCAGACGACCAATCGCCGAGCGCCATCAATGCAGACGACCAAACGCCGAGCGCCATCGATGCAGACGACCAATCGCCGAGCGCCATCGATGCAGACGACCAATCGCCGAGCGCCATCGATGCAGACGACCAATCGCCGAGCGCCATCTATGCAGACGACCAATCGCCGAGCGCCATCTATGCAGACGACCAATCGCCGAGCGCCATCAATGCAGACGGCCAATCGCCGAGCGCCATCAATGCAGACGACCAATCGCCGAGCGCCATCAATGCAGACGACCAATCGCCGAGCGCCATCAATGCAGACGACCAATCGCCGCTTGTCCCACGTGCATGTTTATACACTTGTCTTAAAACATTTCAGGATGTCAAAACAAACTATTCATTCCTATCTTGTTAGAACTTCTGAAAGTTTTGCCTTCTCTAGTAGCATTTCAATATGCAAATGACCTCGACCAGCCAATGCATATGTAAATGAGCTCGTGACGTCACAGTGACGCTTCTACAGCCTTGGTTTTTTTTGGTTTGTTTGTTTTTTTAAGCTTTCATCAGCTACTTTCCCCTGAAGGGCTGGACACAGAGAAGGGAAGTGTCAGGCTTGACGCTGTAGGACAGCTGATGACTATCCCATGTGCTAATGAGCTCTCTGGTCTCTTTAACATACACCATGCACAGATGGTTGAGATTATTACAAAACACACCCGTATTACACATCAAAAACATATTCATACATATGTGTACAAAAAACACCCGAATACAAAATGCTAACACATTAAACAGGCTTTTTCCTAGCATGCTAATATTAGCTATGCTATGCTAGCTAGCTACCGTTCTACAAAGTCCGTGGCGACTTACTTGATGTACAGACCGAGATCTCGGTCACAGTTTTGTACTTCTTCAAGCTCACAGCTCTGGTACCATTTTTAGCTTCATGATCAATAAATAAATGCAGGAGTTCTTTTCCTACCCATTTTCCAAATCAAACCCCGCCTCATCCCGCTACGATTGGCCGATCCTTCTAATCACGCGCTGTCCGTCATTCGCTAAGCCAATCCTAGTACAGTACACTAACTTGTCGGAATACGGGTGCACAAAGACAAATCCACCCAAATTCCTTACCAAACGTCACACGCCCTTGATTACAGGCGGGACATAACGTATATAAAAAAATCCCATTGGTTGCTCTGACTAAAGCTGGTTTAAGCGCCGCGTCTGATTGGCCCATATCCTGTCAATCAGCAAAGACGAAGCTACCACTGTTGTACTTTGCATTTACACAAAATGTTATTTATTAACGAATGTATTCGCACAAATACATCGAATAGTGATTGAAATATTAATTGGTCTTTTTTTTATATGCTCATTAACCCTGACGCACATTAAAGTACATTCTGTGTCGTTAACAGGACAAAGCTAAAGGTGTTGTTATTGTTTGTAATAGACTTACCTCACATCCAGCAACTGTCCACCAAATGTAGTTTATCTCCGATTAAATAAGATAAACCAAAGCTGTCACCATCCTAATCTTCAGACATTTTTAAAGCACTTTTATAGATATTTGAGCCGTTTCCTGGCTGACCGGTAACCAGCAGTCCTACTTTCCTCCGATTGGTCAACACACCCTAGAGAAGAAATCCATTGCTAACGTTCGCTGTCAATCATTTCATAATCGGCAGTAAGTTATTTGATTGGATGATGCATGTAGAAGGCGGGATTTAAAGGATACTATGCGTTTGCACTTGACACATTTTTTTTAACCCAGTTTACTATAATAAAATATAAAGATAAAAAACCTATATAATATAATATAATATAATATAATATAAATCTTATATAATATTACATAAAATTATATTTATATTATATTATATTACATATTTATATTATATTATATTATTGTGCTCATGCACAATTTGTGCAGTTTTATAAGGAAACTTGCTGGGGACCTTTACTGAGCATCTGTTACAGTTCTTCTGGAGATTTTGCCACACTTCTTTTTTTATTATTTTTATAAAAAATAGAAAATATTTTTGTTCAGATTCAATACTGCATTAAATATTATAAACATCTATACAAATTATATATATACGTATATACGTATATATATACGTATGTGTATGTATATATATACGTATATATATATATATATATATACATACACATATATATATATATTGCATTACACAGATACAACAAATAACATATATAAATAAGCCAGTAAAAACTGTAAAAACTGCATTTTCAGTAATATTCAAGAAAAGATTAGAAACAGGTTGCAGTATCCAGTCTTGAACAGCAGGGGGAGACAAACACTCAGAATTTGTCTTAAGCTTTTTCACTCTTAAGACTTTCTTTCCTCTGCTCTAACGTGGCAAAATCAGGTCATAAGGGGATTTTAATTATGCAGTCATTAGGAATGGTATAAGAGACGGATTAGCCTTTGCATTGGCCGCTCATGACCCTGTCACTGGTTTACCTGTCAGCCTTCTTTCAGGATTTTTGGTAGCTACTAAGCCCTACATACCATGGAACACCTCACAAGACCTGCTGTTTTTGAGAACCTCTTAGTCTAGCCATTACACATTGGCCTTGTCAAAGTCACTCAGATGCTTACTTTTCCACTTTTTTTCCTTCTTCTTTACAAGTTACAAATTTCAGTTAACATTCACATAAAACATCAGAGTGAAGATGTGAAAATGTCTGACCCCTCTGTGATTTTAACCACGACATGGTTGTTGTAATCTCCAACGAATTTCACACACAATAGTCTCTAGAGTTTAAACAGAATCCAGTTCTCTCCCTCTCTCTCTCTCTCTCTCTCTCTCTCATTTTCTACTGCTTATCCGAACTACCTCGGGTCACGGGGAGCCTGTGCCTATCTCAGGCGTCATCGGGCATCAAGGCAGGATACACCCTGGACGGAGTGCCAACCCATCGCAGGGCACACACACTCTCATTCACTCATGCAATCACACACTATGGACAATTTTCCAGAGATGCCAATCAACCTACCATGCATGTCTCTGAACCCCAGAGGCACGGGGAGAACATGCAAACTCCACACACACAAGGCGGAGGTGGGAATCGAACCCCCAACCCTGGAGGTGTGAGGTGAACGTGCTAACCACTAAGCCACCGTGCCCCCTAGAATCCAGTTCAAAACAATGTAAATAATATAATCAATTCATCTCCCCAAATTGTAATGTAAACAGATTTCATCTCCGTGAGGTGTCACCATCCCATCCTCTACCTCCTTATTTAAAAATTTCCTTGATATTCAGTAGAAATGATTAGATTTTTCAGATTTCCCTAAATCTCATAACAGCAAAATCCACCAAAGTCAAAATACTATCTCTCCTAAGTGAAAGAGTACCACAAAGCTTTTTCTGTTGCTTACATTCATACCTTCTTCTCTACCGGTCTGATTCTTAGTCTAAACACTTTTTTCCTTGAAATTCACAAAGATTTTTCTAAACACAGTTTTTCAGGACATCGCTGCTATTAATTGCATGCGTGTTAACCTATTAAAGCAACATGCGTAGTTTTATATATTATAATTCATGACTGCTTATGTTCAGACCTTTCTTTCACTATCACAAACTTTCTTAATTTTATTTTGCAATTTCACTGAACTGTATATATAGGGCCTCGATGCCCAATGACGCCTGGGATAATCACAGGCTCCCCGTGACCCGAGATAGTTTGGATAAACGGTAGAAGATGAATGAATGAATGAATGAATGAATGAAAGGTATATATAGGTGTGGAAGCGGGCAGGTTAATCTGGAGTATTTGCTTTTTAGCCTGAAACTTTTAGCCATCACACTTTTATTGTGGCTGTATGAAGGCATTAGACGCTGAACCTTTACAAGGCTACGCATCTTATAAAACGCTGGGATCGGTGGTTTTCACACACTGCGCACGTCACCTCACGGCATGGCGTACAGTAGGCTATACCACGGCGAGTTTATTAGACTCCTTTCCTAATTTGTTTTCCGTAATGCATAAGCAACTTTCTGAGGATGTTTGATTGATTGATTTCTTGACCCTTTTTATTGATCATTAAGGAGGTGTGGAAAAAAAACCTAATTTACTGCTTCACCGATTTACTTAATTGAGGAAAATGACATTGTCCAAATTTGAAAGGAGGAACTAATTATTGACTTCATTATTGCTTAATTGTCTGATTCCATTTTGTTTCCACTACACTCCGTTAATAAAGGTAATTGGCCTGCGGTTTCTCCGTGCGGTCAGTAAACAACGCAAGGTCACGCGCCTCTCTGCCACTTTGGAAATCAAAAACTCCATTAACACAAATGGGTTTGTTGCTCTTCTGGTCCTGTTGGCATTTTCCAAATGCCCGACATGAAAAAGGTGACAGCTCACCGGTGTGCCTTGATATTCCGTCTGTTACGTTTCGCGAGCGCATTATCTCTGGCCACAAAAACAATCTGGCGGTTGGATTGAAGCTAATCTTTTTTAATGATGACCCTGATATTGAGCAGAAGATAGATAAGGAGACAGTGAACTTTTAATATGGGCCGTCCTGACGAAAGGGTTTTTAATATTCATAGATAATTTGCTTGTGCAGGCTTCACAGAATCTTGGGGGGCAAGTGGGAACGTACGAAAGCGGAGGAAAGAGCTTATCTGCTGGACTCGGGCTCGGCATGTCAGGTCAGACCTGGCTGTTTGGGGTTCTGTTCTGCAGCAAGATAGTTGGTGGTTTTCTTCAGAAAAGTCGCAGGGTATGTTGTGACACAGTGCAGTGTGCTGGGGGTCAGAAGATGGTACTGTACAGTGTGCTGATGAACTGGGAAGACCTACCGTAATTCAGCTAGACTATTTGCATGAAAGCTAGCTTGATACTTAGGCTTCTGATTTACACAATATAATTTATGTTAATGTTGTATCTGACTTAACTCAAAAGCTTTTAGCTTGCTTTCTATCAGCCGTGGCTTATAGTTTACACAATATCATTTAAACCAGCTAGCTAGCTTAAGCTATTATAATACTATATTCAATACATCAGGATATTAGTGCAAAGATAGGAGGTGGGTAAAATATAAAGCTAGAATTTGCATATTAATTTGCTTAAAACAGAATATTTGCATATAAATCTAATACTCACTAGCTACTGGCTTCCACATTGTATTAACCTAATGTTAGCTTGCTAGAAAACTGTCTGCTGGCTAATATATAGATTTTTAAATGTATTTCTGACTTAGCCAAAGGTTAGCTATCTGGTTAGAATCATTGCATAATGATTTTACACAATATGAGTTAGAATAATGTTAGCTAGCTTGCTGGTGCTTGGTTTTATTTACATAGTTATCTGAATTGCTAGCAGGTTTGACTAGCCATGTGAGACAACACAACTATGCTAGAGTACACAGTACACAGTAAGTCCTTTAGGATGCAGCTGCTGAATAGCTTGTGAAGAACAAGCCCATGCTAAAAGTAGAACAAATCAATCCCATCATGCAATGCGATATGACATGGATTTCCAAAGTCTAATATAGCTCCAAAGTAGCACATACAGTAGAGCTAATTTAACTTGGGTAGGATGTGGCTAGGATGTGTTTCTTTTTAGTTATAGGTGTAAATCTCTGCATTGGACCAAAACAAATAGACTCCTGAAAGAAAAAAAAAGGAAGCAATGTCAATATTAAGAAAATGATTATTAGTTGCACTCCTCCGCCACACCCTTCCAATAGGTGGATGAACTGCGGATGAAAAATGTCCCGTTCTCATTCTCTCTGTCAGTCTCATTGCCTGTGAAGCCTCGCTCGTCCTGATGTGCAATTTGGTTTAGCTGACAGTTAAAAATTGCGATTGGCAGCCCCTGGTGAAATTTGCCGTGACAGCAGAAGCCATAAAGACGGCAGAACGAATGACTCCACGTCCAGATAATAAGTAATAACAATGTTAGTTTGAATAAGAAAAGGCAAAGCTGGATCCAAATGCAATATTCATTGTTGGAATATGCGTGACTAGGGAGTGAGGAGAGAGAGGAGAGAGAATGAGAGCTAGCAAGTCCCTCACAGAGCAATAGGATCGTCTTATCCCTTAGGCTACGGCCCTGGCTAACACCTCGATGCAGCAATTATTTGCTGTAATGACTGCAGTTCAAATAAGCCTGGAGATTTTATTAAACCAAATGAGGGAATCTTCAGTGTATTACTACCTAGTGATTGACAGTGACAAGTGTTGGACCGGCTCTGATGTGAGCGTGATGAAGAAGCTTCCAGCAAAGCTCTCAATAATGTTCCCCCTGATAAAGTTGCCCGTTGAACCCCAGCCAAAAGTGTGTCTGAAAGGGAAAAGAGAGCTAGAGAGACAGAAAAAGAAATAGAGAACGATGGTATGGACGTACGCATGTTAATTCTCATCGCTGAGCCTTGGGTAAGGAAGTGAGGATGAGGCAGTGGGTCAGGTAATCTGGTTGGGCTCGAGGACCCTAACACAGGGTGAGTGGCATTTTACAGCATTAATGAAAAAAAAAGAAAGAAAGAAAGCAAAATCCATTGTGCCTGATCATTTCACTATATAAATAATAAAAAAAAATAATGATGAAATAGAACTATTCATATTAAAAGTAAAAGGTCACTTCTAGATCAGGCTAAGCTTGTCTAAGCTGCAACCTTTACTAGAGAAGCAAAGCTGAAATGGAGATCAGAGAGAGAGAGAGAGAGAGAGAGAGAGAGAGAGAGAGAGAGAGAGAGAGAGAGAGAGCAAGAGAGAGAGACAGAGAAATAGAGAGAGACACAGACAGACAGACAGACAGAGAGAGAGACAGGTAGAGAAGGTAAGAGAGACAGATAGAGAAGGTGAGAGAGAGAGAGAGAGAGAGAGAGAGAGAGAGAGAGAGAGAGAGAGAGAGACAAACAGAGACAGACAGACAGAGAGTGAGACAGATAGAGAAGGTGAGAGAGACAGATAAAGAAGGTGAGAGAGAGAGAGAGAGAGAGAGAGAGAGAGAGAGAGAGAGAGAGAGAGAGAGAGAGAGAGACAGACAAACAGAGACAGACAGACAGAGAGTGAGACAGATAGAGAAGGTGAGAGAGAGAGAGAGAGAGAGAGAGAGAGAGAGAGAGACAAACAGAGACAGACAGACAGAGAGAGAGACAGAGAAATAGAGAGAGACACAGACATACTGAGTCAGAGAGAGAGACAGATAGAGAAAGTGAGAGAGAGAGAGAGAGAGAGAGAGAGAGAGACAAACAGAGACAGACAGACAGAGAGAGACAGAGAAATAGAGAGAGACACATACAGACAGACAGTCAGAGAGAGAGACAGATAGAGAAAGTGAGAGAGAGAGAGAGAGAGAGAGAGAGAGAGAGAGAGAGAGAGAGAGAGGGAGAGAAATAGCGAGAGAGACAGAAAGATGGATGGTAAGATAGAGAGATGATAAACTGACATACAGTATCTTCTATTTATTTGTGTTTTTTAATAGTGTCTTTTATTAAGCAGCTCTCTGTCTTGAAGAAATGACTTTAGAGAAAACCTCCAACACACTTTTTAGTGAGTGCACTAAGGTTATTTGTACTATTTGTACATTTCCTGACTGAAACTATATTAATATATGTCTTATTCTTATTAGATCACCAGAAAGGTAACTGCTTGATGTACAGAAAGCTGACAGACACATTATTACCTTCTCTGAGTGTCGTGTGTGTGTGTGTGTGTGTGTGGGTGTGTGTGGTGTTTGCATATGCATGATACACACCACCCGTTATTAGTGCCATGCCCTAATGCCCAAGTACAGGCCATGTTATTGGATCTGAATACCAGCTCACCGCCGCCTTCCTATATTGTAATTCCTTGGATTAATTCATGCAGATGGGAAAATGAAAAACTGCAGGATGACTTAGCATGACTACACGACTTACTCAGATGTTCAGACGTACTGCAACCAATACATGATGAAATTCAAATGACTCTTTAAAAAAAGAACCAAAAAGGAAAAAAGTGTCTAAATTAGGTAACTCTTCCTGTAATATCTAATAAGTCTGTATAAGATCTTGGAACCTTCTTCATACCGAATGAAGGTTCATTATAGTCCGTTGAGACACTGATGCGATCATAATAATCGCAAAACGTTGTTGTTGTGTTCCAGCAACCATTTCCGTTTAGATTTGGATGTATGTTTGAAGTCATTATCTTGTTGAAGATCCAAATCCTGCCCTGTCCTTCTCCAGATCCAGAAAAAGTGAGTCCCACCTCACACTTAGACCAACAATTGCCTCCAGCAGGTGCTAGTCAAATCCAGAAAAGCTTCTTTCGGTATTCAAACTAGGGGCCACTGTGGCTTAGTAGTTAGCACGTTCGCCTCACAGCTCCAGGGTTGGGGGTTCGATTCCCGCCTCCGCCTTGTGTGTGTGGAGTTTGCATGTTCTCCCCGTGCCTCGGGGGTTTCCTTCGGGTATTCCGGTTTCCTCTCCCGGTCCAAAGACATGCATGGTAGGTTGACTGGCATCTCTGGAAAATTGTCCGTAGTGTGTGAGTGCGTGAGTGAATGAGAGTGTGTGTGTGTGCCCTGCGATGGGTTGGCACTCCGTCCAGGGTGTATCCTGCCTTGATGCCCGATGACGCCTGAGATAGGCACAGGCTCCCCGTGACCCGAGATAGTTCGGATAAGCGGTAGAAAATGAATGATCTTACAAACAGTTAAGTACAAATTAGCATGCAAATTTTTATCTTCTGCTCTGTGCAATAAATGTTTTTGTATTTTATTTCTTGAAGTTTGATACAGAATTTATTTGTTCATGCGTACAAACCTGTGCTAAATTCCCAAACTTTGTTTATACTCATAACTTCAAACATTTCAGAATTTGCTCGTCTCAAGATTCCCAAAGCGTCAATAAAAGGCTAAGAATATCCAAGTTCCAGCTATGATTTTGGAGAATGAAACACTTTTTGTGAATCGCACTTGATTTCGATTGACCTCATTCCAAATGCAAATGATGTACAACATTCAACCTTTGCCTCAAACCAGACTCCTGATTTGATATCTATGACACTTCTGACTTAAAATGAAGTATTTTTACTTTGTAGGCAGGCGAAAACACGGGCCGCCCTGGGCTCTGAAGGCCGGCGTACGTGTTATTGCCTCCTCCGAATGCTGTCTGTGACGTGTCTGCATATGCACGGTACACGCCACCCTTTATTAGTGCTATGCTCTAAGTACAGGCCATGTTATTGGATTTGAATACCAGCTCACCGGCGCCTTCCTGGCTCTGGATATATATTAAGATGAAGCAATCTCATTTAATAACACCCAAACTAATAAAAGGAGGAGCGGATTGGAAATTAAATTTATGAATATTGCACCGTGGTAGGGTTAGCCCAAAAAAAGCCAGGCTTCAGCTGCTGTCATTTTCAGGAGCTGACGCCTTTCTAATGTGACTCAGATCAGACGCGGAGTAAGCGAGAAGCGAAGCGAGCGAGACGGAGAAAGAGAATCGGAAAGGCGAAGGAGGTTGTTTTAAGAAGGGTCACTAAAAACCAACAAGCTCTAATAAACATTCTAATAAACAGGAATGGATGAGAGAGTGACAAACGTACCAGATGTAAGAAGAACGGACTGCGCTGTACTGCACTGTGTGTTCCTTTTCACAAAGGCCTGTGCATTTACAACAAGGTCAGAACCTTTCATACGTGTGTACAGTCACTGTGCGGTTCTCCAGGCCATACAGAAGCAGAGAACGACAGCTAAAACGACAGCTGTTTGGTCTAACCATATATTCAAAATGAGTGGGTGTGGTCTCATATAGATCTGATGCACTCATTTAATTACGTCTAGCGTATGTTGATTTAAATATTTGTAGCACTGAAGACAAACCCCAATTGTTGTCACCGATTAGTGGTCCGAATCAAACAGACCATCTATAGGTATAAAGCAGAAATGGTTACAGGAGGAGGTTCGGAGATGTTATTTTTGTTACCAGGAGGTTTCAGTAAATATTACGGTGACACTAAAATACTTTTAAAACCCAGGTTTCACCAAAGACAATGTCTTCCACATTTTTTCCAAAATGACTCTTAAAGAGCACTTGCTGGAACACGATCGATCGATAGATCCTTAAAAACAATTTATCAGGTTTTAATTAACACACCTGGTAAAAAGGGGTTAAATCTTATAAAGTGCCCAATACATGAATGTCATTTTGTGTCGTTGTGCAGTCGTCCTGTTTACGTTCACCGCGTATGCCTTAACGATCCCTCACCCACCCTTTACCTCCCCAAACGGAGGTGCCATCTAAATGGAATTTGATGTAGTCAGCGATATTAAACCAATACAGTTAGATTGTGAGACTGATTTTCCAAGAGCCGTCCAAGCTGTAATCACGCACCGCTCCATGCTCGAGCAGCCCAGCTGTCACCATCGATCTCTGCATATATCTTACGCTGCACGTCCCGAGCCTCCATCAACAGATGCAGCCGTGCAATTGATTAGCAGCCCAGTCAATGAGCCGGTCTCTTCGGAAACATATTTATTTATGTGCGTATGCAGGTAAGTTAGCAGTCCATTACTGTGATTACCTTTGAGGCTTGGCAGAACAACAGATGTTTGAGGATGGCTCATTCAATATTACTTAGTGCGGAGTAGCTGCCGAGAGACTGCGAGAGAAAGAGAGAGAGAGAGAGAGAGAGAGAGAGAGAGAGAGAGTAGAATAGCAATGGCATTTCATCCCGCTACAATAGTGCTACTTTAACAAGCAGGGTTTTACTGTTCGATGATCGTGCTCTGACGATGAACACAGCATGCAGGATTTCTGAGTATTACATCCCTCAAAACACACCTCACTGCTCTTTTAAGTGATAGATTTATGAAGTATCTGACTTTATTGCTCATGTCGCTGGGGGGCGCTCCGATCCTATAATTCCGTACAGTCTGAGGTAGAATTTATGCAAATGACAACGCTGGGATGCCTCAGCTTTACAAAATGTGCCACATGTAATTCTACGCTTTTGGTCTAACTACAAGAGTCTAGGTAGATTTTTGTGGTTATATAACAATAAACCGTGGGGTACATTATATGGCATGTTGTTTAAATACTTTGAGCTGTCTTTATGTGTGTGTGTGTGTGTGTGTGTGTGGTTTATTTGTAAATTTCTGGAAGAAAAAAAAATCAAAATCTTTACAAACGTGACAATTTAATAAATTGGTGTAATATTTCTTGTTTTGATAACTAGCCTTGTCTACAAAATACACAATTTCAACCAGATTTCAATAATGCAAAGTGCATTATGGGTATTCGCTTGGTACACCATTTGCTGCTAATATTATGGGATTTCATCAGCACACAGATCTCCAGCTTTGCTTTCAAAATGGATTGAAATAAAGAGGTTTAATTTCATGTTTGAAATTCGTTAAGTAGTGAATTATGTAGTCAGTAAGTGGCAGCCGTTCTGAACACACCACAAAATTAAATACGCGGAATTATTCTTAGTAAAATTGTTAATTCTGCTCCTAAAGAAGCATCTGAAAACATTCCGTTGTGACGCAATTTAAATTCTAGTCATTTCTGAAAACATTACACAGATAAATGTTTTCATTTCCGATGTGACCGGTGTGACATTTCTTTAAAAAAAGATCAACAATCCATATTCTGCTCCAACAAATCACCTCTGTGGATTTTACTCTCTGGCCTTATGAGCTTTAAGAGACTAAAGTCAAAGCACGAAAACGAAATTAAAAGTTGGAGTGAAACAATTTGCATTAGGTTTGGGTGAAATGCTAATTTGTTCGAGCACACGTTTTTTTTTCCCACTGATTGTTCTCCGCATGGATGCGCCCATTCATTAACGCAAAATTATAAACATAAAGGATATCTCCATATTAATATTTCATCTTTTTGTGAAAGCTCAATCAACCGTGATGTCCTAATTTTTTCTCTCAGAACCTCATTTCGCATTATCTCAACCACATTCGAGAGACTGGGGGTCCCAAAAGGGATTTATTTCATTTATCTGGATTATTGAATTAAATTAAAGACGACGTGGGTAACTCATCTACTTACGGCTGCTCTTAAGTCTAATTTAGGCAGACGTGTTAGGGTGCAAATCCGATCTGTTGTGTTACGTCGTTTGAGCTGGATGATTCGGTTCTTTTTTGAACGACTCTTTCGAGTCGAACCGGGGAAAATCAATTTGCTGGACGGAATTTGAACTTTTTTCCACTGTGTTGTAGAAATGACTGTCAAAGTTATCGGTTATTAACATTCAAACTGTTTTCACACACTGCATATTTTTATTAATTTTTATTTTGGATCCATAAAAATGTTGAATTCTATATAGATTCCTATATAGAATATTGTGTTTGAAATATTTCTGGCACAATGAGGCAAAATTTTAATGTACAGTCCAATGGCATTGACATTTAAATACATATAAGGACTTTTTATCTGTTTACATGTCAAACAGCTCTGTACATTTGTACATATATTAAATAAAGGAAGATTTTTTTTTCATAAATCTGTCTGAGGATAAATACCAATCCAAACGCATTAGAAATGACATTGACCATCATTAAGCTTAAATAATTAGTCAGCTTAAAATATCTCTGATAGGTATATTTACAGCATGAAGGATTCCTTGCCTATAGGAAATCTTTATTTTGTTTAAAAAATGATTATGGTTTCCTTTAATTGAAATGTATCACAAGCCCGAACTCTTTTCTCTCCGGCAGCACCGTGTTTGTCTAAAGCAGAATTAAAAAGTCATCTGGTTTGCAGGGTCGATCGAATAAGATCCATCCGTGTTAAGTTTTCCTGTCAGTCCGTGAGCGAGCAGCTGATGGCAGGCTTTCTCCACCGTCAGCTCTCATGCGCGCTTGTAAAAGCCCTGTTGTGTGATGTTATGTTCCCAAGCCTCTGCGTGTATGCCTGTGAAACGCATTCCCCCATTAAAGTGATTTTAAAAGGCAGCACCAGAGCTATAACCATCATCATCTCAAGTTGTGTGCCACACTAAACGCTATGTGGTGTGTGCCACAGACGAAGGCACGATTCGCTCCTAGTCCCAGTCGCCACTGTGCCAGTCCCGGGTCCTGTTAGGAGCAATTACAGCCCGAACCCAGTGTGAGGTCTTGGGGAGCAATCGCGACTAACAAGATCAAGGCCTAAGAGTACTAACCTCCAACACCTCACTCTAACACACATTCTCACGACTTTCTTTCTCTTTCTTCCATCCTTCTTACTTAGTAACAGACCCTGGCAAATCCACAGGCATTTCAGCCTCTATTTACATATTTGTGTTTAATATACAGTATATCTGAGAAAGTTGCTACTTCTGTCCAAGCATCAGACCTGTTTTAGTGTAACAATCATCTCGATCATTACCGAGGTGCTTTTTTCTTCACTCGGTCTTCACTTACACCTGTTTGTACACCTGTTCGGGATCAAACACCATACTTTCTACCCTGATTTTTATTTCAGTAGTTCTGGATCACTGAAGTCTCTGAGAAGCAGAACTGTATTCTCAGGTACATTTGGTGCACTTTCAGGAACCCTAGAACCAGAAAAACAAAAAACAAAAACGCAAACAAGCAAAAAAAACAAAAACAAACAAAAAAAAAAACAACAACAAAAAAACGATGGTGTAAAATTGCACTTATTTCCAGGGATTTCAGAACAGCGTAACAGATATTGCGTCATCGAGTAGGCGTGGCCTATTTGATAGTCTAACCCTAACCGTAGTTTTTGGTTGTTTATTTGTTTTTCTAAATAGCTTAAGTGTAAGATAATAAAGCATAATATGTAGGACTGTTTTGTCCATCATTATCCATCGTAAGTATGCTCTATTTTTTTGAAAGACGGCGTTTTTCCAAGACCTCCAGAAACACGCCCACTTTACATCGTGGTAACGAAACCCCTGGAATTTAGTGAATGCCATAAAAATAATAATAACCTTTTATACCAGGTTGAATTCTCAAATATGATTGGCCAGAACGGTTTCTATAGTAACAGCTCATTCACAGTTGCTTGTATTGCACATGATCTCCACGTAATCTAATAATAAATAGATTGAAATATTATTTAAAATTGAAAAATAGAATTGTTGATATAGCTCCCGAGGTTTTTTTTCGGTAAGGAGATGTTTATTCAACATTTTATGGAAAGACTCTCCAGACGACTTCTTGCCTTTTCTGCACACTGACTGAGAGAGCTTGGCGAGAGACTAACCGCTGTAACATGCGTAATATGTTAATAAACGTTTCATAGATGTTCTATAACAATATACGTAGCTAAAAATGGATAAAGATATAACACTGTATGTAAACAAAACTTTTATTATTTCCCTTTAGGGCACTCCTCGTCGTCTTTTAATAATTCCATAATCCTGGAACATATTCCAAGACTTGTGTTTAAAGACATGTTTCTCCGTCCCAGAGCATTCATAATATACTGTAATGATGAAATGGCACCATTCTCCCAAATATTTTCCTTAAATCACCAGCTGTGGTGTGGATCATTAAATTTTTCTCTTTTTTTTTCTCTCTCTCAACCTTGCCAGCTGTGTAGTCAATCTTTCTGGAGTGAAAAAGCACAGACTAAATCAGAACTTATCACTAAGAAAGAACTTATCACTAAGAAAGGCTGAAAAAAAAAATGTAAAACTAAACATGTGCCAGTTTGAGATGATCCAAATTCTACCTTTAAAGATGCTAAAGATGCAAGAAAAGTCATGGAAAATCAGATGAACCCAGTCAAGTTTGTTGAGTTAAAATGGTGTGCGAACAAGGGAATAAAGGAATGAGAGCGAGAGAGAGAGAGAGAGAGAGAGAGAGAGAGAGAGAGAGAGAAAGAAAGATATCAGAGCAATCTGTTAGAGCATGAGCATGGAGAGGAACGAAGCCACATCTCAACATCTCGGTTTCTCAGGTTTCTAATTAATCCCCACCTGATCCACACCAAGCGACATCATTTGTGGAAAGTAATCATTATGTAAGAGTGTAGCACCAAACACATGCAGTTTTAAAGCTCAGTGACTTCCAGCGTGTCTCTCCTTGCAGCTACAGATAGCGGTAAGAGGTAGAAGTGATACCTGAGCCACCTTCAGTGTGTTCTGCTGTCCCGAACCAACCCTGAGCACCTCAAGCAATCACCTTATCAGCCCGCTTACAAGGATCCATCTATCCATCTCTGCTTTCAGCAAGAGAGAGAGAGAGAGAGAGAGAGAGAGAGAGAGAGAGAGATGCTAAGTAACCGAAGGAGGAAAGGGAAATCCACAAAATTGGATCATTTATAAAATCGGATTTTTGTAAAAAAAAAACATGTTGAAAGATGTTTGCAGTTACATTTCCTGGTGTACCAATAAAGCCCCTGCTTTAACCTGGTAAACTTGGCAAGAGTACGGCGTTAGCTGCAACTGGAAACCGGTACATTTGTGAGGTGATACTCGTAATGAATATGTATTAGCTGGTCCTTCTGTCTCTCTTCTGTCGTGCCTCTCCCCTGGCGGCCTCGTATGGCAACGGTACCTCTTGGGCCTCACGCATGTGTCGCTAGCATTCGCTCTGGCAGCTCCCTAAATAATTTGTGCTCTGTTAGCAGGGTCATTGGATAGAGAAGCTGGCCACTGAATAATTAATCACCAGCTACAATCTGAGCCTGCCCTCTCTTATTTCCTTCTGCTCGGTCTCCTCCGATCACCTCCTCTTCTCCCTCCCTCCCTTTTCAGCTCCTCACATCTATTCATTTCAACACAAATAATCGCAAGCAATCATAACCAAGAAAAAAAGACAACACGCTGGCGGATTTTCAAACCAATCACGACCCAAAGGATGTTTTCTCTCTCGCGGATCGCTCGTATGTTCTGGCGTTGTCTGTTGTGTGGGCGGAAATGGAAACAAAACCCTGCGTGGCTACGGGGCTTTGTATACCTACCTAATTGCGTTTCATTATTCAGAACACAATGGGAACCCGAGAAGAGCAGATGAAAGGGCTACAGTTGTTCTTGTTAAGGCCGGAGTGTAGCGTGTTGATGTGGCAGTGTTTCAGAAGTGCGGAAACAAATGGCGGATCGGTACCTGGCGGCACCGTTCTGCCTCGGAGTAAATATTAATGATGACCGTCTTCATTACCGCTGGATCAGAAAACTGGAACGCAGGCCGAAATGCACACCTGAGGACTGTTCAGCATGTTTGTGTGCTGCTATAGCTGTGTTAGAGAGGATTTAACTACTTACTGCCTGGTATTATTATCACTTTACCTACAGGGGAACGTGTACGTTCTGCCTCGGATAATCTGTACGTAAAGGATGGAATAAATCACGCTAATGGTGTAATGAAGCAAAGCTAATTTGAAGGATAACATTCCTGAAATTTCTTTGATACTACATTGATTTGTCAATGAGTAAAAAATTTGATTTGTTTATCAATGACATGTCGTTCTTTTTATCCGGTTATAGTTACATTTCACATGTTAAAACAACCAGAAGAATTCTTTCCAAAATAGTCGATTTTTTTTTATTCGCTTCATGGTTACCATGGTGACGCCTGTCATTGCTTTTGTCTGTTTTGCTCATCCTGTCTCTACTCAAATGTGGGGTCAGGACAGAGAAAGATACAGAGCCCTACATACAGAGAACGATACAGAGTGCTGGGGCTTGAACCCCCGAACTTCCAGCCAAGAATCACACCAAGGAGCAATTGATCCATTTACTGGGATGTTTTTTGGAAGGTGTGAGGAAACTGACGTGGACACACCTGAGCTCAGGTTAGAACCCTGAAGCTGTGAGATGGCAACAATACTGTACATGTAACACCACCATCACTCCACCCAGTTCCCAGTTAGATTCATGGATTGTTTTCCATTGGTGGTATAACCATTTCTGGAACATTCATTAAAGAGGTTTTAAAGGTGAAAACTCCTAAATATAACTCAACAGACATAACCATCACCCCCCCAAATCTTGGTTTTGGGTTACTCTGGCTTTCAGATCAAGTGTGTACAGCCTGCATGCTTTTTCTTGCCATTGTGAATGCTGAACTGTATAACATATGACATGACATAAATCAGAGGATAAGCATTTCCTTGAAGTGTATTAGAGCCAAACTGCAAAACCCCTGGATGCATTTGAATGTGTGTGTATGTGTGTGTTTTGAGGAATGATGGTGTGCCCCATTTGATCCATTTAGTGTATGACACAGGCACGAACATTTCGAGCGCTAAAATAAACCACATAAGTATTAGAGAAGTGATCTTTTGAACGCGGCTGTACAGAAGCACACGCCATTGATGTTTGAACGGAAAAGGACTGGCATTACAAAGTTTCCTCCTGCAAAAGTGACATTGCGGTGAACCAGTGAGGCCTTTAAGTCACCAGCTCGCACGTACCAGAGAGACACACAGCGAGCCCAGAGGATGGTGGGAGGGAAATTACCCAGCAGTCAGATAACCGCATCTTGCTGGATGTGTCTCGTTCTATCAGGTCGTCACAAAGCCTCAGCCAGAACTGACTGGTTCCCACTGCGGGGATCATTCGGCTTGGGGACTTCCTGCTTGCAAATGCCAGAAATTACAAATGACATAATTAGACCAAACAGAGGGAACCACTTGACAACACTGTTGTCCCGAAGACAGAAGCCACAGATGCAGCTAATTTTACTTCAATGCGATGTGGGTGGAACAACATTGCAAGCCTTGCGGAAAAGATGTTTCATGTGTTTGTGTGCGATTCTTGATTCTACTGTTTACCTCCTGAGCTCCCTTCATACAGTGAACGTCTAAAAAATGGGCTAACGCTTTCTGTCAGATGTGTGTTTAACGACCTGAGGATGTAATCTTAACATGTCATGCATATTGTTGTTATTATTTTTAAGAGAAAACATTGCAAACTGTTGTCCTCAAAATATGGTGACATTTTTAATAGACATTACCAAATAATAATTCCTAATAAAAATGCTTTGACACTTGTCTTATTATTATTATTAGGTATATTACGTATATTGCATTTTAGAATCTTTTACAGACGATAAAAAAAAACCCTTATTTATTATATTGTTACAGGCTGAACATACAGTATGGAGGAATCTATCAAATATGTAAATGAGCAGCAAAAATTTGCATAATTTAAATTTAAGACAACAATTATGTCCTGAATTTAATTTATTTTGAAAAATAAAAATAATTTCATGTGTCATTCAAGTTATGTCTTTTATTCCAATAAAAGCATTTTTACAATTAAGGACAAAAGGATTTGATGTAATCATACATCAGTGCTGCTGTGTTTATAGGTTTGTGCTTTAAGATGCTGTTGATGTCATATTTAACAGGAATGTGTCAGAGATGTAACAGCTTATAAAACTGGTCCCACCATCAGGTCCCACCTGATCTCTCAGGGTAAAAGGTAGATATACGCATCAAGACTGTTCTGGCAACAAGGTGATGGAATAAACGTCCCCTAGATGTTGATACTTCAAAGCACTTTTGCATAAGAGCATTAGCCAAATGCCATAAATGTACATGTTAACGTAAAACCTGTGATACAGCATTATAGGTAAAAGAATATTGGTTCGTTCATTTGAAAATAAAGATATAATCTGCTATAGAACATTTCACTGTAATCAGTAATACAATCTTGTTAGGATTTTCCACAGCACTTTTCCACAGCAGTAAAGTCTCAATACAGGACAGTTTGTACTTTCTGGGTAACACGACTTATTCTGTCTTACCTTCACAGTATTGGTGTGTGAATGATAGTTGAGTACAGCTGCTCTAAAGTAAGTGTTAACAGGTGATAACTTGCCTCACAGACGTTTGATATTAAACACGACATTAAAATTACATTTAACTACAAACTCGGTTCAAGACCATGATGATTTATTTGTTGTAATGTGTGTGTGTGTACTGTGATGCCAGCAGATTAACACACTCAGGGTTGTGCAGTTATACAACATATACAGTATATAATCCGCTACAGGGTGCATTATTTAATTGTTTTCAGTACCAATCATTTCAGAAGCAAATTTGCTGAGGTCATTATGTTCAGTCAGAGTCCTGCGCTGAATTTTATACCATGTTATCTAATTTTTCATTTCTGAGAGCAAACTACTGATGAAGTATTATATAATGATAAACCGTAAATCTAAGAACCTAAGAGTTTCAGTAGTTCCGAAGTCTTTCTGAATGTGTTGAATAACAGGAAAAGTTTCCTAAATATTTCTGTGGTGTAATTAGTTTATTTATTTGCCATCACATTCTTTGGCGTTTGTGATCTAATTTGTGTTAACGCTATACGTTATATACTACCTATATCTCATTAACTTAATAAAGATGTGTTCTAAATAAATAGGAAAGATCCTTCTAAAGTGTAAAACGGAGTCATACAGTAAGTAATACTAACAATGCTAATGCTTTATGAAGGCATTATAACACTCTCTCTCTCTCTCTCTCTCTCTCTCTCTCTCTCTCTTTATCTCTTTCAATTCAATTCACATTGTCTCAATGGACATTGTAAGAAATATAGTATGAATAGTATTGTATTATACAAAGGTTAATATTATACTTATATTTAGATTAATATTAGACTTATATTTAAACTGTGAAAAGGAAAAACTCCATTAGATAGAAGAGGAAGAAACCTTGAGAGGAACCAGACACAAAAGTGAACCTCATCCTCATTTGGGTGACACAGGAGGGTGTGATTATAAACTGTTATAAACACCAGAGAGTGTTGTTATGAATAATATCCTTTCTACAGTCAGATACAGTCTGATAATTGTGTATTGATGAGTAGGTTGTTGTCCTCAAACACCACATGGAGTTGGTATCTTCTCTTAGAATGTCTGAAATCTTCATGAAGCAGAATCCAACTGGAGCTGGAACATCTCTAGGTACCTCAGGATCCTCACAGGGTTGATGCCTCTTCTCACTGAAGCTCTAAACTCTTCATGACATGGAGCACAACTGGAGCTGGTACAAGCAATGGATGCCTCGGGATGGACAGGAAAAGAGAAGCAGTGTAGAGGATTTATCGTAGCTGCTGTTCATAATATTAACCAGCACTAGATAATAATGTGCATTTGATCAGAAATGTGTGTTTGATATACATATATAAACACACACATCTCCCCATCTTCTCCTCAGTGTCTGTTTGACTGGCTGTAATATGAACGCAAGCCTCATTTTCCAGATCCGTGCTCAGCCCTTGCTGTACACTCAAAGCTAAACGAGCCGTGAACCACTAACCACAGCTTTCATTTATCACACAAAAACAGACCGATATTAATAAAGCCGTCCCGGATCACACTGAATAATCTTTACAGACATTCTACGCAGTGTTTATCCGAGCTAGACTTCTTCAGAGCGGGAAAAATTTCCCCAAAAAGCGGCGTAGCATAAAATGATGAGTATCACACCTTTAATGGTCTCACCAAGTAAATTCAATTTCGTTAGACCAATAATAACAAGAAACACTGTTTTTTTAAAGTGATAACACTGTTTTTATTTTATTATACCTCCCTACTGAATGTTTTTTTCCCTAATATCATAGATTTGTATCATTTATACTTTTATTTCTTCTATGTCTGAAACCTGATACATAAAACTTACTGAAATATTAAAATCATTTATCATTTGTATCGTTTATGTTGCGTATAGAAGCATTTTTTTATTATTATGATTCTCTTCCAATGTTTTTGTTTATTTATTTATTTATTTATTTATTTATTTATTTATTTATTTATTTATTTTCTTCCTTCCTTTCTTTCTGTCCTTTACAACTCATTGAAATATTAAAATCATTTATCATTTCTATTATTTGTATTTATACGCTGGTGCAAAAAAGCACAATCCTTTCTGAATTATTACAAAATATATCAAAAACTTTATTTTTCCCCCCTAATAATCAAAATTTATGCACGGGAAGCAACTTTTCCGCAACTTTTCCTGCAAATTAATTCTTATGATTTCTTACATTTTGACTCTGATGGTGTTCACTGTAAATAGTAGTATCTTAAATAAGTTATGCATGTAAGAAGTAAATATATATTTCATGTAAATTAAAAAGTAAAATGAATATAATTTCATTTTTTTGCAAAACACACACACACACACACACACACACACACACACTTTCACACTCTAACACACACACACCCTTACAACGCTCTCTCTCTCTGTCTCTCTCTCTCTCTCTCTCTCTCTCTCTCTCACTCTTTCACACACACACACACAACCACACACACACACACACACACTCACACCCACACTCACTCACAAACATTACACACACTCTCACAAACACACTTACAAACACACACTCACAGACACACGCACACACACTCACAAACACCCCCAACCAACACACACACACACACACACACACACACACCTGTGTGTTTTGCTTGAAGAAAGATAAATCAGTGTCTGTAGTGAGAAGATATTAAAAAATACTTTTGATCTAATTATTGATTGGATTTGATCGACTGCAGTGTCTGAGTCTATATGTCTATTAATCTATACAGATTTAAATGATATATATGTTTGGGAGGAGAATTGATTTAAAACTCATTGAAGTCCAGGAAGTAATGAAACAAATAACATGCGACCCATATACATATAACTAGATAAAAAAAGAAAAAACTACAGACAACAAATAGCTATATTTTCTGTTCTATGCAAATAAATCACTTAGCAATATCCAGTGCATATACAATGCATTTTTCTCAAACAGGATAAATATACCGTATATGGTATAAACCTAATAATAAAGCAAAACTATCAAGAATCCTGGACTGCACGTGGGTAATTACTCCAGCGCTGAAACATCGGAACAATCTAATATCTAAAAGCGTGCATTAATGATAAGATTTGCTGTTGTATACGCAGATGTCATCGATTACGCCTTGATGGATTAGCAGAACAGCGTGTACGATGACAATACAGGAATTACACAAACCGGGGTTTATATAGCCAGTGTTTGTTTCACTTCACTGGGAGCCGATCATCTGGTGTTGGTTAAAAAAAGTCAAACAGAACCTTACATACATAGTTAATACTCATAGTCACAAGCCTAAACTTATAAATTTTCTTGCTTACTTTTCACTTTCCAAATGATACATCAGAGACCGGTTTGAGGAGCGGAGAAATATAGAGTCTGGATGAGGAAAGAGTGGAAAGTCCTCAATAAATCACGGGGAGTGTTCAGGCTCAAAATAGTCACGATAAATATGAATCTACTGGAAACAATCTCGCTGTGAACAGTACATCTGTGTGTGTGTGTGTGTGTGTGTGTGTAGTTGTTTGTGGTGACAAATCTGGAAACACTTTAGGACCAGCTATATTTTCTGTTTTGATTAAACAGCTTGTGAGGTTTCTGGTTTTCGGAGTGTTTACTAAATGTGAAACAGTACATGGTTAATCTGAGCGCTAAATATACATTATAATGCACATTATAATCAGTCACTGGTGTTTTTAACTCTAATATTAGATATCACAGAATATAATCTTTTTAATTTTGTGCGTGTGAGAAAGATTGTGTGTGTGTGTGTAAGAGAGTGTTTGAGTGTGTGTGTGAGTGTATGTGAGACAGTGTGTGTGAGAGTGAGTGTGTGAGTGTGTGTGTGTGTGAGACTGTTTGATTGTGTGTGAGAGTGTGTGTATGTGTGTGTGTGTTTGTGAGGTTGTGTGTGTGTAAGAGGGTGTTGGAGTGTGCGTGTGAGTGTATGTGAGAGAGTGTGTGAGAGTGAGTGTGTGTGTGTGACAGAGAGTGTGTGTGAGTGTGTGTGTGAGAGAGAGAGTGTGTGAGCGTGTGTGTATGTGTGTGTGTGTTTGTGAGGTTGTGTGTGTGTAAGAAAGTGTTTGAGTGTGTGTGAGTGTATGTGAGAGAGTGTGTGAGAGTGTGTGTGTGTGTGTGTGACAGAGAGTGTGTGAGTGTGTGTGTGTGTGAGTGTTTGTGAGGTTGTGTGTGTGTAAGAGATTGTTTGAGTGTGCGTGTGAGTGTATGTGAGATAGTGTGTGTGAGAGTGAGTGTGTGTGTGACAGAGAGTGTGTGTGAGTGTGTGTGTGAGAGAGAGTGTGTGAGTGTGTGTGAGAGAGTGTGTGTATGTGTGTGTGTTTGTAAGGTTGTGTGTGTGTAAGAGAGTATTTGAGTGTGTGTGTGAGAGAGAGTGTGTGTGTGTGTGTGTGTGATTCACAATTGAGAAGGACAAATGAGTACTGAAAAAAACAAAAACAAAAACAAAAAACAATCATAATCCAGTAGCTGAATTATTTAACACCCCCCATACACACACACACAAACACACACACACACACACACACACACACACACACACACACACACATCTAGTCATGGCTGTATTTAATTGATAGAAATTGCACGCATCAAAGGAAAAGCACAGTAAGATTTAATGGCCATAAAATGGAACATTAGCATTTTAAAGAGCTGGATTAAAATATTAATCCTGACTGGTTTTATCCTCTCTGACTCTTCCGCCAACGAGAGCCCAATCAGTCCTAATGGAGCTTACAGCGGTTTCTCGTTTTCATCCCTCACTCAGTTAACACAACACACGGCACACGACACGATATTCTTAAGGAAAATAAAGCAAGCAAAGAGCTTAATATCCCAAACCGTCACTTCTCAGATCTGATGTGTATAGGTTTATCATCAAAATGTCTTCTTATAGGCAGATAGGATCAACATCCTGGAACATTCCATCCTAATTCATCACCATGGTCTATTCAGTCTAGAACAAGCTTCAGGAGTCATTTCCAGGTTTTGTCATTGCTTTTGGCAAAAGCCATTATCCAGAAATTCACTTTACACAACTGAGCAATTGAGGGTTAAGGGTCTTGCTCAGAGGCCCAGCAGTGGACACTTTGTGGATCTGGGACTCAAACTCAAAACCTTTCAATAATTAGGCGAACATCTTAATTACTAAGATTCCATATCTCATGTGTAGAAGCTGATTAAGGAAAAACACGACAGACCATTCGGTTATACTGAAACAATCCACCCCAGGGTGGTGTGATGGGGCACAACACGAAGTCGAGTGCCTTTACCACCCCAAAGTGTATTAATTTTGTATAACCACACAGTCTGGAGTGTGTTATTCTGCTTATACCAAAGCAATTAGCTAACAATTAAACAATAATAGATCAACAACAAAAGCTTCTTATTCTTCTCTCTCTCTCTCTCTCTCTCTCTCTCTCTCTCTCTCTCTCTCTCTCTCTCTCTCTCTCTCTCAAATCACAGCTTGTCATTTTACCAAAAAAACAAGAATTTCTTGTGCTGGGACGTCTTAGCAATTTTAACAATGCCTCCCAATAAAACCATCACCACATCAATGCTTATATATTTTAATTTGTTAAACACATATTAACAAACTGGGGGGCACGGTGGCTTAGTGGTTAGCACGTTCGCCTCACACCTCCAGGGTTGGGGGTTCGAGTCCCGTCTCCGCCTTGTGTGTGTGGAGTTTGCATGTTCTCCCCGTGCCTCGGGGGTTTCCTCCGGGTACTCCGGTTTCCTCCCCCGGTCCAAAGACATGCATGGTAGGTTGATTGGCATCTCTGGAGAAATTGTCCGTAGTGTGTGAGTGCGTGAGTGAATGAGTGTGTGTGTGTGTGTGCCCTGCGATGGGTTGGCACTCCGTCCAGGGTGTATCCTGCCTCGATGCCCGATGACGCCTGAGATAGGCACAGGCTCCCCGTGACCCGAGGTAGTTCGGATAAGCGGTAGAAAATGAATGAATGAATGAATGAATGTTAACAAACTATGATTATGCGAAGCGTCCGTCCATCATCTGGGAGCCTTACTATAGAAAGAGTAATGTATTAAAATGGTATGTAGTATAAAACACACACTGTGATCGGAGGGTCTGCAGCACGAAACATCTTGTTAAGTAGAATGAGAGAGATAACATGAGACACATGGTTTGAGCTGACAGAAAGTCTACAGGAACTCAAATAAGTTCAGAAAATAACAGAAAAAGGTTAAACTTGAATCTAAAGCTGTCATGGGTGCAGACTCATGCAGACTTTTTTTTTTTTTTAATATTCAGCTGTCCAGTTTCTGTACACATTTCTTGTGTTCATGATAGAATCATTCTGAGCCTCATTAGCTGTCAGTTTGGGGTCACTTTTGGGGTCAGACCTCCATCCCGTTTCATGGGAGAAGAGATTGATGAGTCTGGTCAAGTCAAGTCAAGTCAAGAAGCTTTTACTGTCATTTTATTTCAACCGTATATATTTACATAGCTGATGCAGTACATAGTTAAATAAGACAACGTTTGTCCGGGACCATTGTGCTACATAATACAACACAGAGCTAAATAAGTTGTCCTAGTCGCATAAAGTGCATTGTGTGCAAACAGTGTGAGACAAAATACAGTGCAGACAGACAATACAAAATAATACAGGACAGATACACAAAATAGTACACAAAGTGGATCCGTGTGCATACTGTGTATTATATGGTACATATAGTTAAAAATGTAGGAATCTGAAAAAAGAGGGTTCAATTAAACATATATACACTTGTGTAATAGCAACAGTTGTGTGAAGTATTGAACAAGTGAGGTTAATAGATAGATAGATAGATAGATAGATAGATAGATAGATAGATAGATAGATAGATAGATAGATAGATAGATACTTTATTGATCACGGAGGAAATTCAAGCATCCTGCAGCAACATACAGAGAAATAAGATTAACCTCGCACCCTCCACCTCCACCAAAATGTGCAGAAAAGGTACTTTTTCTTTATTTAATTTTTTATTAATTTAATTTTTAACTTTATTTAATTTTTTCTTTTATTTAATTATGGCCTGAAACATTTTACTGTTTCTATTTGCTTTGCTGGAGTGAAGAATGAAGAATTTTCTGAAATAATAATAATAGTATTAATATAACAATAATAATAATAATAATAATAATAATAATAATAATAATAATAATAAAAATGGAAAATAAAAATATACAACTAAAAATAAATAATACTAAAACAATATAATAATTTGTTTATATAAATTATAATCATAAAATAATAATAATAGAAAATAAAAAATAAAAATAGAAAATAGAAAATAAAAAAATAATCAAAGAAAAACAAAAAAGAAAAACATAAATTAATAAGAACTAACTAACTAAATAAATAAATAAAAGCAAAATGTGAAAACAGCAGCAGATTATTCTAGGAAGAAATCAGCCCAGCATTAGTTTTTTTCCATAACAGCCATTGGAATTGTTGAATATAATTTATTCCATTTAACAGCAAATACATTTGACACCAATCAAATTTATTTGAGGCCAATCATGATGTATAAGTAAGCCTTTTAACAAATCTTTACATTACACAAAAATGTATTCGATTTCTCTAAAAGTAAACAAAATTATACGCTACTTTAGACACAGCTCGAGTCTTATGCTGTGAATGTGACGAGCGTCAGATTGCTTCCTGCCACATTAAAGTCTCTGCCGTATGAAGAAGAGTAAATATATCTCCTTGTGGCTGGATTTATGTAAAAAGCACAAGGTTTATAGTTTCACATAAAGAGTCCTAAAAAAAATCCCTGAACAAAGAAGCTCAATGCAATCAGTGTGTGATTTTTATACCTTGAGTCAGATATTGTCTATGAATGGTTGCACAAATGAAATAAGTCTGCACTGTCATCACTCACACACACACACACTCTCACACACAGACGTGCTGAATGTTTGATGAGCAGGCAGGTAAAGCTTAGCAGGAAGATCAGTAGTATAACGGAAAAGATGAAGCTCATGGATCATCGCACTGCCGGTAATGAGGAAAGGACGTCTACGTCTACTACCGAGGAGTCCCCGAGGAGCTAAATATTCTCTTTCATGTATGGGGGGACAGACACACACACGTCAAAGCACATGCCATACATAATGTAAGTCTTCAAAAAGAGAAGACAGCTGGAGAAGATGCTGTCCTTAAGAAGAATCGTAGAAAAAAAAAAGCTTTTTTCTGTCCTAACATGACAATAAACAGACACCGGCTCTGCACAGAGAGTTTACTTGAGTATGTGCTGTCAGATGGGATAATGCTACAGGAGACATTAGCCATATACTCCGTCTTTCACCTGCATGTTAATAGTTTATACCCATTTCTCTTCCCACGTCTCTCTGCACCATTACTCCAAAGACAAGGGTTTGCACTCAGCCCCATGTAGGAATATTTGATTATACAGATTGTAGAGATCATAACACTGTTCTGAATTAATAAACAACGGTCCTCGGCTTTTCCACTTATTTTTTATTAATTGGACGGATTAGTGTAGGGATTATTTTTTCATCTAAAAGCACAGCCGAGAAGGTATTTTTGGTGAAGAAAGATGTGTTATAAAGGTTTTTTTATTTTTCTGGAAAAAAGAAAGGAAGAACAAATAAGGAACTGACCACTGGCATGGGGTTTTGTGTCTTGACGAACAATGTTAAATCTCCATTTGATGAACACACACACACACACACACACACACACACACACACACACACACACACACACACACACACACACACTTGGATTCGCTTAAATGAGTGAACTTTTGACTTCAGCTCTATTCACTTATACACACAGACTTTCAAATTAGAAACAGTGTGTATGTGTGTGTGTGTGTGTGTGTGTGTGTGTGTGTGTGTGTGTCCTTCATAGATCCTTCTCTATTGTGATTATTTAATACAGCAGAATTAAAATATATCTATTTCCGTGTGCAAGGGCTGTTTTTTTTTTTTTTAGAAATTTTATCAAACTTATTTAATATTTATGAATTATTATGGTTTTGATCTTATATTTTATTTTAAAAAGTTTGTAATAATGAATGAATAAATAGTAGGCATGATTCCCTCCTAAAAAAAACACTGACACAATAAATAAAACAATAATATTATTGTGCTTATTTTCCTTGTTCCACTTCTGCTTATTTTCTCTGTGTGATACCGAGAATTGTTCCGTGAGGTCGAGCCTAACAGTTGTAAAGCCTAAATGACAAAAATTCACATCGAGGTGCTTGTTTATTGAACGCATTTAACATTAAAACTCTGATCAAACCCAAACACACTGAACCTTCTGATAGGACACGATGTCATGGATTGTCCATGTTAATTACTATCAATCTTATCTTTGTTTGTTTTTACACTTTTCATACAGATAGCAAACAAAACACCATCCGATTCTCCAGCTCTGTAAAACATCATTTTGTTTCTGCTTCTGATATTTTCCTGATTCTTTAGAGTCAATGGTGCTTCACTTGATGCTTCACACTAAACAGATTGAGTTTGATCTCGTTTGATGAGATGAGTTTTAACTTTGATTAGTAAATTATATCTTACACACTTATAGTTTATTACCAAGTGTTACCAAACTTTCATAAAATAAAATAACAGAATCTTTAAAGGTTTTTTTCAACCATTAGGTCTCTAACGGTTAAGTTTGGCATTATTCTTTTCTCAGCTTAGTAACTGCACTTACCCTAAAAATTACACCCATGTGAACAAAGCTCTGCCCCAGGATTAAAAAAATCTGCTTGATACACTTTTGCTGAGGCCATAAATGTATTTATTTATATTTAATTTTATTTTTAATAAATTTTATTTATTATTACTACTACATATCTTCCATTTTTAATTTATTTATTGATTAATTTATTGATTTATAATTACATATAATCTATTTTTATGTATTTATTTATTTATAAATGTATTTATTATTAGTAGTACATATTTTCCATTGTTTTTTAAATATTAGTATTAGTATTAATAATAATTTAATATTAGTGAATAATAATTAGCACCCAAAGCAGAGCAACCATGAAGTTAAAGAAAAGTAAATAGTCTTTAACATTGGAATTGCAGCTTGTTTGTGATCTGTGTGGTTTAGTGTTTATAGTAGTTAACATTTATTGGTACACATGCTTTCTTTACTCCAGTCTAGGACACTTCTGGACCTTATTCATTCAAAAATGTCAGAAAAGATATTGATAACTGGAAAAATAGTACCATAACTTGCCTCTGGAGCTGAATATATGGCTCTGTTTGGATCTTGTGCTGTAGGACCACAAGACACAAAGCTCTGTATACATCTGGATGTGGTTCTGCAGGGCTGGAACAGTTCCTCTTTTGGTTCCTCTTGAGAACAGAGATCATGGAAGAGCTCCATCTTTTATTCATTCAGATCCCAGCTCTAGGTGTGTGTGTGTGTGTGTGTGTGTGTGTATGTGTGTGTGTGTGTGTGTGTGTGTGTGTGTGTGTGTTTTTATCGCTTATATTATTATTTCTTTTTATTATGATAATTTCTTTGACCAATTACTTTCTCTCTCTCTCTCTCTCTCTCTCTCTCTCTCTCTCTCTCTCTCTCTCTCTCTCTCTCTCTCTCTCTGTCTCTGTCTCTCTCTCTCTCTAACATTTAACAAATGAGTAGACATATTTGAACAAGAAATAGGCAGAATTACAAAATCAGCTTGCGCCTCTATCAGTTGCTCTATCAGTTAAATATTAATTGTCTGAGTGTAAAAGTATTCAGGAAAATGTGAATTAATATAAACATCATAAGGATGTGATCATAAGGACGAAATAAGATTCACATTTAAAATCTTCAAGATCCAAATTTAAAAAAAATCACCACAGATATCAACAGGGCTTAGAATAATACATCAGATTTCTGAACACATTTTCAATGTGGTGTTTTACATATTTTTATTCGTGTGTGTGGGTTTCCTTGCAATTCTGAAGCTAGTCATGCGAGTAGGTAAATGAATAAATGCTAAATTATCACAACATTAGCAAAGTGAGCGAATTAGCATCTTAGCATGCTAGTTTTTCAGCTTGAAGTTTCTTTAATCCTTAGAAAGGTTTGTCTAAAGCAAAGAATTTTTTAGGGATTTTCCAGGATCACCATCTTGTTTTTTAAAGAAATCCTGAGAAAATCCGTAAGTGTAAACCATGTGACCAAGTTCATTAAAACATTATTTACTCTAAATCTTCATATGTGGGACATTTAAACTCTTTGTCTTTCTTGTCTTTAAAGCAAAATATTCCTCCATTATCATAATGTACAAATACAAACATGCATATATGAATTATTATATAAAATATGATGAGAGAGTTAACAAACTGCAACGCATCGATTTTCATTATAGATAACAGACTGCATGACGTTAAACAAAACTGAAGGGCTAAGCCAGCAGAGACATGGACAGGTGGTGTGTGTGTGTGTGTGCGAGTGAGCGAGAGAGAGTGTGTGCATGAGTGTGTGTGCAAATGCCTTCCCGAGAAGACAATTGCTCTCTTTATTTTGCCAACTTTCCCACCGTGACCTCTCTTATGCATACAGACAGACATGGGTAAACAAGCCACACACCTTGTCACGAACTCCCACACCCAAATCAACGCTAATCAGTATCATCGTATTCATCATCATCATTACAATTATTAGCCTTGTCACTACTGCCACCATAACAAACCCGATTTCTCACCTTCTCCCTCCCGTCCCCGGCTCATCTCCATATTTATAATATTCACGACGCAGGAGGAGTATTCTAATGAGGTCGACGGCTGTTCCTGGCGCCTGACAGCGTGGTTTGGTCACATCCCGTTGTTCATGTCTCAGGTGCGAATCCTTCATTTAGGTCCGATTAGCGTGACGCGTGCCTTGCACGTGTCACTTCCTTTCCTCTTCACAATTTAGTCCAGACGGAGACTGCTGCCGTGGCCAGGGACCCGTTGGCGGATCAGGAGGGGCCGACGGCACTACTACTACCTCAACACAACTCATTTGTAAACCCGAGCTTGTCATGCATCGCTATCAGTGTGTGTAAATCGCCCGGGCCTTAAAGGATGCAGCTGTGTGAACCGACGTCTGTTATGTCCAATTAGACTTCCAGGAGCTCTGATCAGCTCTGTAACTAACTCACACATAGTACAGCTTACACACACACACACACACACACACACACACACACACACACACACACACATACACTCAGGAATACTATTATTTGCATGTTGTGGGGTCAGTGGCCCCCTCCAGATCTGCTGTCAGCTAAAATGCTTACATTATAATTTTAGACACGCATGCAAATGAAGCAGAAAGCTTGGTTTGATACGAACAGGTCTGAACACTCGTCTTGACAGTTCTTGTTCTCACAGTATTGGCTGTCAGGAATGAGAACTGGCACCACACACACACACACACACACACACACACAATCCATCACATCAGTAACCAAAAAGAAATCTCTTGTCATTTATTTGTTTAAATAATCACAGATTTTTTTTTTTTTTAATGTTTTCATTTTGGTGACATTCCTATTGGTTCCCAAATCCTGACCCTCTGATATTCATATCCGTACAGGGAAACTTGGTCCCCTAACATGACAACAGACCCAATGACACATATTAACACACACAGACACTGTCCTGCCTGGGCTTATTATAATACTTTCCACTTTGGAAAAACTCGGAAACTGTTCCATTGCAGAAGACCCAATATCTGAGTCTGAGTTACACAATTCTCTCATCGCTCTAGCTACGCCTGGCTTGTTAAAAACCATCTTTCTTTACATGCGGATTGATGATTTAGCTGAAATTTTCCAAAGAACCACAGTCAATTAACAGTAAAGACATGTTCCATATAACCTCATGTTTATGAAGGCAGCAATTTATTACTTTGCGTTGCTCGATCTTTAGCTTAGTGCCAGTCGAAATATTTTCACTATCTGTTAAACGAAACTAAAACTCTGGCAGTCAATGCTTGTATTTAACATGCTTGCTCTTTAAAGTCACTAATCTTGAAATAAATCTGCATATCTGTTTTTGTTTCTCCCTTGAGAATGAGGCAGCGTGATTCCCACCCAGACGGGCCTCTTTTAATGCTAGCTGCAGTTCCTATTACCGACCACATGGGGCTTTGATTACTCTATAGATACATGGCTTAAAGAAAGAAAAGCGGTATTTGTCAAATAGTGTATACACTGAATATATTACATATATAATGCCAAATAATAATGATAATTTTTAATAAAATAAAAAAAAATATATATATAGGGGGCGCGGTGGCTTAGTGGTTAGCACGTTCGCCCTCACACCTCCTGGGTTGGGGGTTCAATTCCTGCCTCCGCCTTGTGTGTGTGGAGTTTGCATGTTCTCCCTGTGCCTCGGGGGTTTCCTCCCCTGGTCCAAAGACATGCATGGTATGTTGATTGGCATCTCTGGAAAATTGTCCGTAGTGTGTGATTGCGTGAGTGAATGAGAGTGTGTGTGTGCCCTGCGATGGGTTGGCACTCCTTCCAGTGTGTATCCTGCCTTGATGCCCGGTGATGCCTGAGATAGGCACAGGCTCCCCGTGACCCGAGATAGTTCAGATAAGCGGTAGAAAATGAATGAATGAATGAACGAATATATATATACATATATATATATATATGTGTGTGTGTGTGTGTGTATTGTATATTCTTGGATACGCAAAAGAGGTAGATTAGTATTACAGTAGATATGGTTTAATTTCTGAATGATGACTATAAGGATGTGATAAAATGCCATGAATAAATGGCTGATAAAATAAATGGATGAGGAACCACTGGGACAATCTTGTAGCTTGCAGCAGCAGATCACTAGCTCAGACTTAGGAGTGAATATGTAAAATTAAAAACACACACCGCTGCCTTTCTCAAAAGGTGTAGGTGTATGACTTTTATTCACACAGACTTTGTGTAACTTTGTGCTGCATTGCTAATAATCACCTAATACTTTTTTTTTGGCCCCACAAAAATCTCCATCCTATTTTTATTCTGAACTAAAAAAAACTTCATTTTCAGTTACTTGAGATTTCATTTGAGCCTTTCTGAATGCATGTGTTCTTCATCGTGGTGTTGCCAATGCCAACTGGAAAGTTGAAAAGTTCACCCAGACAGGCGAATCTGACGCTGTACAGGGGGACATGCTCTGTTTTCTGTCTATTTTTTTTCCCGACATGCCATTGGCCATTTGAATCAGTACGCGGTCTGGCCTGTTAGTGGATCTGTGGCTCGAACTTATTTTCATCCCGATGTTGGGGTTTCGCCATTTATTGTTTTACATCTGTTGTTATTTCAAAGCCTGGATACTTGCGGACTTGGAGAATGTGATGGACTACCAGTATGAGGTTCGGTTTGACCAGCGTAGCTGCCTCATGGCTAACAGGGTGGGCTGGAACGCGATCTTCCATCAGGAAAATGATTCTGATGGTGATGATGTCACCGCGGGGTCAAACTCGGACGTGGATGAGGACTCAGCATCTGCCAAGCGTTTGCTGTGAACGTATTGCCATACGGAGACCATGTGGAAACAAACACACACTCACACACACACACAGAGTTATACAAAGTGGACAACATAAAGCTATTCCCTACTTATGATTCATTAAACCACATCACAGCGCACGACTGCAACGTCAGCTTATTTTCGGTAAGCGAAGACAAAATATGTGTGCGTCCTCGCTTAGACACGTAGACAGACGGAAAGAGAAAGAGCAACATTTTCCACACATGCCACTTGCTAATGCAGTATTTAAAGTGGAAAAGTTTATTTTGCCGCAAGAAGCTTTGGATGCCGAACGTTAGAGAAGAAAGAAGACAGGAAGTGTCAAATCTGGCTTTGCACCCGAGTTTCCTCTTCAATAGATTCCTCTGTATTTTCTCTCACCTCCTCGAATCCCTATCAGAAGAAAACAGAACGACTAGCGTCTGGCGGCTCTACCTCGCTAAGACATGTGTCGTGTGCGGATAACACGCCGTGTTTCTGAAACTCGCTGCCATTCCTCTCCTCCTGATCTCCCCAAAAGTAGAGACAAGAAAAAAGAGTGAGGAGAAAAAGAACTGGCAGCTTTTTGAGAGAAAGCGGATTTCACAGGCACTGTGATTGGTGTCTCCTTTTATTATTTTTTTTAGCCCTAAAACAGTGCATGAACTTGAATGTCATGATTTAAAGATTCTTTTGAGGCAAATCAAAGAGCGAGTATTTCAATTAGGTTGCTGTTTTATAATTCAGAATATTCACAGGTGTTTTAACCATCTGATGGTGTGTGTGTGTGTGTGTGTGTGGGTGTGTGATAAGTACACACACGCACACACATTCACATTCAGCTGGCAATATTACTTGGATTAGTATTGTATATGAAATATTTAGTGGTCCCACTCTTCCCCCACACATATCCCTCAACCCTAAAACCTAATAAATCAAATAGCTGCCAAATGTCATTATTGAGACACAGAGAGAAAGACATCTTTTCATATTCAAATATAGATCAGGAAATAAAAGAACAGTGGAAGGAAAGGTTGAGCAGACAACCTTGAGTGTCCTATAAAAAAAAAAAAAGACAGGGGATAAAAAACGCTAGGTGATGTAAAAAGAAGCAAGACAACAAACGTATACAGAGAGATGAGTAGAAAAAAAATGGAGGAGAAAAAGGCATGTGCGATGAACATTAATACTTTGTTGTCACTATGTGTGTGTGCGTGTGTGTGTGTGTGTGTGTGTGTGTGTGTGTGTGTGTGTGTGTGCGTGTATGTGTCAGTGGTTTTGTCTTCTGCTGGTACCATTTTGACGCCAGATGACAGAGAAGCTTTGCTTAGCAAAGCATTAGTGCGATCTGACTGACATGCACTCCACTTTTTTAACCACAATACTCACTCATGAGTAAGTCCAGGCCCAAGCAAGTCATTATCTACTGAGGACTCAGAAATGAAAATGCACCAGAAGAAGAAAAAGAAGAAGAAGAAGTTCAAATTCTGCAGATTAAAGTTTTGTTATTATTTTAATCCCAGTCTATCCCAGGACACTCCCTGGACATGGTGCCACCCTGTCACAGGACACTCACAAACAATTTAGTGATACCAATCAACCTAAAACGCTTGTCTTTGGACCAGACGAGGAAACTCCTGAAGTACAGGGAGAAAATTTATACTCCAGGTACAAAGGGAAATACGTTAACTAGGTCCTAACTTGCGTTACTGTCTGTGTTCTGTGTGGTGTTTCTATTCCCGTTCTTCCTATGTTCTTGTGGGTCTTTTCCGGTTTCCACCCATGCCAGAAGGTGGAATGACTAAGATAAACTGCCCCTCACATGTGAATGAGTTTGTAAATAACATCTCATCCAGGATGTATTGCCATCACACATCATGCACAGAGTTCTTGAGATACTGGCCTCCTGATGAAAGTGACCCTGACCATAATAAATCCTTAGAAAAGGTTGACATTATTTATAAGGAAAATGATAACGTGTAAAGTTGTATATATATATATATATATATATACACTCACCGGCCACTTTATTATGTACACCTTACTAGTACCGGTGTGGTCTTCTGCTGCTGTAGCCCATCCGCCTCAAGCTTCGACGTGTTGTGTGTTCAGAGATGCTCTTCTGCATACCTCGGTTGTAACGAGTGGTTATTTGAGTTACTGTTGCCTTTCTATCAGCTCGAACCAGTCTGGCCATTCTCCTCTGACCTCTGGCATCAACAAGGCATTTGCACCCACAGAACTGCCCTCACTGGATATTTTCTCTTTTTTGGACCATTCTCTGTAAACCCTAGAGATGGTTGTGCGTGAAAATCCCAGTAGATCAGCAGTTTCTGAAATACTCAGACCAGCCCGTCTGGCACCAACAACCATGCCACGTTCAAAGTCACTTAAATCACCTTTCTTCCCCATTCTGATGCTCAGTTTGAACTGCAGCAGATCATCTTGACCATGTCTACATGCCTAAATGCATTGAGTTGCTGCCATGTGATTGGCTGATTAGAGATTTGTGTTAACAAGCATTACTTATACTTAATAAAGTGGCCGGTGAGTGTATATGTGTGTGTGTGTGTGTGTGTATGTATATATTTATATATATGTATATATAATGTGTGTGTGTGTGTGTGTGTATATATATATATATATATATATATATATATATATATATATATATATATATATATATATATATATATATATATATATATATATATATATATATATATATATATATATATATAAAAATAGAGAGAGAGAGAGAGAGAGAGAGAGAGAGAGAGAGAGAGAGAGACAATTTTAATTTTAATTTAATTTTAACAATATAAAATGTAATGAATTTGCATAATGAATGAATCAATGTGTCCAAAGTTCATTATGACCATATGACCAAAAAAAACACAAGGTCACATTGTCAGTGTCTTTAACAAACACTGTAACATTAATTACTCTGTGTTGGGGCAGAGCAGAAGGACAATGGACAAGTCTTTGCCTATCTGTAGAAGTGCTCATAAACACTGTGAATGTAAATGAGACAAAGTGACTTATTAGAGCTTAATTATGTAACAAATGCAATAAAACAAAGTTACGAGACTAGGGATGTATACTTTGTCCAAAACCTGTTTAATAATTAGACCTTAAGAGAGGCGGAGAAAATTAAGAAAGAGAGAGAGAGAAAGAGAGAGAGAGAGAGAGAGAGAGAGAGAGAGAGAGAGAGAGAGAGAGAGGAGGCTTGACAGGTCTAAAAGGACAGCTTGATATTATCAGCTTGTAATTAAGTTGTCACTTCAATTATGGCAGCTCAAATTAGAATAGTGCTGGGTTGCAGTGCTGGGCCGTGTCTGTTTGGTTAATTAGTCTGGTGAGTTGTCTGAACACTACAACACACACACACACACACACACACACACACACACACACACACACACTCGTTGTTTCCCCAAACAGGCTTGTCTCAGCCTTACAGGAATCCTCTGTAGTGAAGACAGAGCTAATAAAGACACAAAGGAACATTTCATTTGAGGATCCTTTAACGTGCAGGTGGCAAACCCGAGACCCTCGGGCTGTCAGATTTTATCCAACTGCGTGCAAACTTACCAAAAAAAGTATTAAACAGTGCCTTCATTTTCACATTGGGGAAAAATTAGGTTAACAGCGTGTCATTACTTTCTCCAAAAGTGAAGACTACCTCAAGACTGATGATTTTATAAAGATGTAGCTGTGTAAAAATTCATATTACGAGAGACGCAAAACAAAACACGATAATCTTATTAACAGAATTTTTTATTGTTTACAAAGAAATGGTAAAAGCCAAGACATAAATATATATTGTATAAAAACCACAAACTACAATGTATTATTGTACAATAATATTTACTATTATATATTATATATTAAATATTATATATACATTTAGATTGTCTATTCTTATTTATTTATTTATTTATTTATTTATTTATTTATTTATACATTTATTTTTTGTTATTTGTGTATATTGCACTGCTAAGATTGCTATAGAGCATATGTAACAAAAATGAAAAAGTCTTTCATTTTATACGTAAAAAAAGACGATAAATATTGTGAAGAAAAGGCTTTCCAGCTGAGATCTGAAAAAGAAAATCGGACATACATCGATATCGTAAATGTTTAATGAAGAATTATTGTTTATCGATTAATTTAACAAGATAAGAATATTGTAACATGGTAGGACTCTTGGACAGTATTTAAGAATTCCTGCATTATAGTGACGTGACATACGGCTAAGTATGGTGACTCATACTCAGAATTTGTCCTGTGCGTTTAACCCAGCCATAGTGCACACACACAGCAGTGAACACACACACACACCGTGAACACACACCTGGAGCAGTGGGCAGCCATTTATGTTGCGGCACCCGGGGGAGCAGTTGGGGGGTTCGGTGCCTTGCTCAAGGGCACCTCAGTCGTGGCCAGCCCGAACCCACAACCTTAGGGTTAGAAGTCAGACTCTCTAACCTTTAGGCCACGACTTCACCCACATGCATGTTTACTTTTTTTTTTTTTTTTGTTTTATTGTTCAACTGTTCAGTGCAATGCATAAAATCACTGAAATACAGATTGAGAGCTCGTAAATATTAGAATAGAGATAAAAATCTTGAGTTATCTCAGTCACTGCGGGATTGCAGGTAGTGCTTCATGAATTTTCTCTTTAGTGTGTATGCAGAGTGGTGCGAAAAACAAAAAACACTTGCTGTTCTGTTTGTGGGACTGCTTTGATGTTCAGTGACAGAGTTCGTAGCCCATCTTGTTCGAGTAGACAGTCAGACTACAGAATCTCAGTTAATCACTGTTTACAACCACGGTGAGCAGAAAAGCAGCTCATGATTAACGAACACCCCCCCAGGTTGATCCCTGAAATTAATATTGAGATTTTTTTTCCTTTCTCATGTTGCATTACCTCACGCTTTTAACCCGCCTGATATTGTGCGTTACGCTGCTGCCCCATGATTTATTTTGAATAAAAAATTGCATAAATGTTGTGTTAAGGTCCACAGACGTTCCTAATAAAATGGCTATCGAGTTTCTGTAACTATAGTTTATATTGTATTTACGATTCGTGATGGACCACTCGGGCAACATAGCAACTATGTGTCTAACAACAAATTCAACCATAAAACAGTCCACAATTTATCATCATTATCATCGCACATGAATCCAGTCGATCTTTTTCTCTCCAATTTATTACACACTGTATATGTAACCAGTGTGAACTTCAGAAAGGCCAGCGAAGTGTCCTTATTCGATGATGTGAGTGAGAGATATGTGAAATCAGATTAGCATACCGTATCACAGTTGAAATACTCTGGAAGCGAACGCTAGCTCAGAGTTTCGGTAATAAAATTTTGACAAACACCCAACGATACACAAGAGCGAGAGCCATACAAAGTGTCAAAGCATTTAGTGAGTTTCTAGAGAATGCTGAGGTAAGCAAGAAGGGAACGCACTCAGCGTGCATTTCAAGTTGTTTTATGAAACGTGTCTCTCCTTCTCCGGCGATTATGTGGGAGAGAAAATCAGGCAAAGCTTCCAATTCTCCACAGTAACACATTGTTAAGCATTGGAGCAATAAAAACAAAAAGCTGCAAACAACAATGGAAGAAATGTCAGAGCAGGACAGAACGACTACAGCCGTGAAATGTGGGACGATCCGTCAGCCAAGTATGTTCGATAATGGCCTGGCTGTGTATTTTCCGTCCCATATACATGCGTGTGTGTTTATATCTCCAAACCTTCAAGCGCCCTCACATGCACTTTCACTTGTCAGCCTATATATCCACACATCATGTACTACGAAAACGTTTGGGTGGTCGCTAACCTGATTCGTGACGCCAATTTTCTAACACGGTCTCCAAGAAGAGGACTGATTACTGAATAAACGTTTTTTTTTTCTTTCTTATCAGACCTCGTGAAGATAAGGAAGGCTGCCTGCCTCTTTCACCTCCTATAATGAAATCCATATGAGCTGAGAATTTGGCTGCTATAGCAGAGCTGTGGTTCTGGCACGCGCGATTCATATCCAGGAAACAGTGCAGTCAAAAAAGCGTTTAAACGCCCGTTTGAGTGCTTCAGAAAAATAGCAGGAACACCGATCTGATCAAATACAGAAACGTCTTGAAATGTCCGACCCGATTAGAAATATTACTCTGCTTTGACAGCGGTGAGGTTTTTATCTTCGGTCCTTCCTTTAATCCTGTATAGCACTTTCATTCTATAGTGACATAAATAATAAATAAACATTTGAATCCAAAAGTTGTCACAGTTCAGAAATAAGCAGGAGATCCTGCATACCAATGTCAGAAATGTTACCAGCGAATCTGAGCTTCTGAACAAGGAATAAATTCGGCCTGGAAAAATTCAACATCCGCTAACACAATCTATGAATCCTGTATTTAAATACAATGCGTTTATAGCACGCTGTATAGCATGCATAACGTCTTATAATGCTTGGAATGAGTCTGTATGAATATTCAGAATTATAATAGAATGTTAGACGACAGGATATTCATACACTGCTCATCAAACATTATAATATATTGTTTATTAAGATATTATGTTATAATGCATTATAATTCCTGCTTTACAAGTCGCAACTACACCAGATAATACACCAAAAATTGTGTTATAATGCATTACAATATTTTTTGCCCAAAAATATATTTTAATGCTTTAAAAAATCTAATGTTATACTGTATACACTACAGTTTATGAAGTCAGTTATGAAGGGCTTATGTAGCGTTCATAAGTCCTATTCCTCATTATAAATTAATTGTTTGACAGTTAAACAGATAGAAAGATTTATAATTGCATTTTTCATGTAATATGGCCCTGAGATGGGTTGGCACTCCGTCCAGGGTGTATCCTGCCTTGATGCCCGATGACGCCTGAGATAGGCACAGGCTCCCCGTGACCCGAGGTAGTTCGGATAAGCGGTAGAAGATGAATGAATGAATGAATGAATGAATGTAATATGGAAACACTTGACTGAAGTTCTGAAGTACTTTATGAATGGCTTATAAAGGAGTAGCCTTATTCATCACTATAGATAGATATAGTTATGTCAGGTGTTATTTATTTACTTATATCTTCATTTTTCTAATGTAATATGAAGACTTGGTACAAGACTAATTACTACAATTAAGCAGATTGTTGGAATAAGCATTTATAAGCATTTATGTCAGTCATGAAGTATGTATGTAGCTCTATTCCTCATTAAAGGTCATTTATAAGATAGTACGTGTTGATATCTTTATTTTTGTAATGTAATAGGGAATATATGTCTGTTATGAAGGGCTTATATAGGAGTCATGAAGCCTTATTCCTCACCGCAGTTAGGCTATAAGATGGAATTTACTTATAATTTTATTTTTGTAAAAAAATAAGGAAACACTTGACCGGAGACTAACTACCATAATAAATCAGATTGTTGGAATAAGCCTTTATAACAATTCATGTGCATTATTAAGGACGTATGTAGGAGTCATGTAGCCCTATTCTTTATTATAAGTCATTTGAAGGTATTTTTTAATGATTACATTATTTTTGTAATATATTATGGAAAGACATGATATAAATATTAATATCAGTTATAAAGTGGGTATGTAGGCATAATGTAGCCCTCACTCACTCACTCTCACTCATTTTCTACCGCTTATCCGAACTACCTCAGGTCACGGGGAGCCTGTGCCTGTCTCAGGCGTCATTGGGCATCAAGGCAGGATACACCCTGGATGGAGTGCCAACCCATCACAGGGCACACACACACACACTCATTCACTCACGCAATCACACACTACGGACAATTTTCCAGAGATCCCAATCAACCTACCATGCATGTCTTTGGACCGGGGGAGGAAACCGGAGTACCCGGAGGAAACCCCGGAGGCACGGGGAGAACATGCAAACTCCACACACAAGGCGGAGGTGGGAATCGAACCCCCAACCCTGGAGGTGTGAGGCGAACGTGCTAACCACTAAGCCACCGTGTCCCCCTAATGTAGCCCTATTCCTGATTATTTGGGTCATTTGTAAAATAGTATTTCTTTGTAACTTTATTTTTGTAATGAAAAAAAGAGGTAGGGAATTAACTACAATTAAGCAGATTGGTGGAATAAGGTTTTTATAACCATTTATGCCAGTTATAAGGTTCTTATGTAGTCATCATTTAGCCCTATGAGCACTACGCTTTATATTTAATCTCACCATAGAGCTTTTACAATGTTAGTTCAGATTTGTTAATGACATATTAGGGTCTCTGTCGTTTGTACGGTCAGCATCTTTTTGCTTACTAAAAACAGATCTTCAAAAGCCGATCGAAAATTGCTGGAAAAAAGAACTGAAGTCGAGAGACACAATAATAAACCTGTGGTCACCGAGGCCAGACTCTTGGTTTTTTTTTTTCTTTTTGGTTTCAGAGGTGAGGGTGAGTTCATGGAGGTCTTGCACTCTGTCATCTCTTTTGAAAAATTCAGCATGTAACCACACAGTCATAATATTTCAGAGCCAAAACAGCCAACTCGAAGAGCTTGGCTGCACAACAAAGAGAAACGTTTCAATCCTTTTGGGAACGTGCAAGAATTTCTATAGTGCCTAATAGCTTAATTAGGCCATAAGAAATAATAAAAGGCAGGGTAAAAATCACTGGCTGCCAAATTATGACAAAATAGAAATAACTTTTTTTCCTCTGCGGAGGCTTTGAGAATATGAAGCTCGTTAACTAAAGCTCTATTAAGCTAATTTTCAATTTTGTAGACAAAACCTTATTCGTTTAAATCAAACATATGTTTTATTAAAGAAAAGAGAAAGGTGTGTCTAACAGACAAGACATAAAAGGATAATTTGTTTTCATCCTAGCTCAGATATGCAAAACGCAGACCTGCAGCCTTAATGCTAGAACTAGAAATAGACATTAAGCATTAATTATAAAAACTGTGCCAATACTGTTTCGCGGTCAGGAACTCTATTAAATCCAGTTTGACCTTTTTGTATCCTGAGGCGATATTTTCCTTAAACGTGGTTCTGGATTGAAGGATGAAAGAGGTTATTAACAGACTTGATATGAAGCGCTTGCCCAGTGAGTTGGGCATGGTTAGTAGGTTAGTACGTGGTTTTTGAAGCAAAGCTGACCCCCAGGGTATTAAAAGTTCAACGTGATCATTAAAGCAGCCGTAATAAAATATAACTCGAATAACTGTTACTGGACATTTGACCTTTGTGTGACTGGAGTGCAGACAGCCTAAGAACCTCAAAATGGGGAAAGAGAGGGAGAGAAAGAAAGAGTGTGTGGGTTTGTCAATTTAAATGGAAAACCAAAAAAAAAAAAAAAGATTAATGCGTTTTATTTTACGCCTTGAGGACGTCTAGTGTGTTAGAGGTTCATGGGTGTTTCTTCATTATCACAACAGAACAGATTGTTCTGAACGATTCAATGAAAGCACACTGGGTTTTTTTCCTCAACTCTGGTGCTAAGGGTTCGATTCCTACGTTCACACTGTGTATGTGGATTTTGCATGTTCTCCCAGTGCTTCAGAGGTTTCCTCCATGTTCTCAGGTTTCCTTCCCAAGTCCAAAGGCAATCGTAGGTTGATTGACATCTATATAAATTGTCTGTAGTGTGTGAATTGGTGTGTGTGTGTGTGTGTGTGTGTATCTGTGTGGGATGATCAGATCCGTTTTTTAAACTCTTTATATTCAATTCTTCATCCAATAATGTTGCTTTATGTTTTAAATAGTTGATAATTATCATATTTCATTCATTCCTTCCTTCATTCATTCATCTTCAGTAAGGTCTTTATCCTGGTCAGGGTTGTGATGGTTCTGAAATGCATCCCGGGAATATTAGGTGTGAAATGGGAAAACACCCTGAATGTGCGGCTATTCCACCGCTGGCCACCATACACACATTTACACAAACCTTCACACTTAGGAGCAAGTTATTACACCCTTACTAGATTGAACCCCAGCAACTAGTGTGTTTTTTTGGAGATGGGAGGAAACCCGAGAGCTCATTGGAAGCCCATGGACATGGGAAATCTGGGAAAACCCAGTAAGCTGTGAGATGGCAGCACATTAATATTAAAAATTCTACTAATACCAAAAAAAAAAAGATAGTATCATCTGAACAACATTTGGATCTTCTCAGATTTCCCGTTCCTCTTAATAAATAATAATCTTGTCTATAATATAATAATGTTTTGAATATAATCTCATTTTTCTATTTTTGAATTCCAGAATTTATTTTATTATTATAATTTTTTTTTAAAAGCCTGGTACATACAAATTTCTTTTTTGCCTTCAGCTTAATTTTTAACATGAATTACAGTTTCCTGTTGAATTATGTATATATATATATATATATATATATATATATATATATATATATATATATATATATATATATATATATATATAAACTTGTCTTTATAATTCTTATAATAATAATAATAATAATAATAATAATAATAATAATAATAATAATAATAATAATAATAAACAATTCCTTGTTAACTTTAGAATCCTGACAAATGTGGCACTATTTGTAATAATGGCATGTTATTCTGAAAAATATATAACTTTATAATTTTATAAAAGCCCAGTGAATAATTATAAGGCGAGTGTAACATTATAAATATTTAAAATTGGATTTTTAGTGTTTCATGTAGTAAATATGTTACATGCTACATTATCACACATTTATTACAACAGGCAAGTTTCAAGACACTAATTATTTGAATAAAAACAATAAAAACTTTATTTTGTAATCGAAAAGCCTCATCCCAGAATTATTACAAAAATGTTCTTTTACTAATTTAACATGCAGATTTAACCGTTTTCTTTTTAATTTATCTGGAATAAACTATAATGTTTTGTTTATAATGCTTTTATAGTTGACATACAGTTGAATATGTATTTTATACAAACATTATATACATGATCAACTTTATAATGTATGATTTAATTGATGCAATTAATGCGCAAGCTTTAATTATTAATAAAAATAATTTCAGTAGCACAGGACCTGGTATTATAATAAATAATAACGTGTTTATAACACCATTATAAATGCTTATAACATGATTATAAACTATCAAAGAATTATTGTTTTTCTATTTTATTCTATTCTTTATCTTATTTTTTCCTACTTTTTATGATCTGGAAGTTCAGAAAGAATTTTACTACTGTGTGTAGTTGTGTAAGTGACAAATACAATTTGAATTTGAATAATCTTCATACTCTATCCAAGAAATGTATTCTTTCTCATATCCTTTCTCACGCTTTGTTTTGAAGCATATGGCCTTTTCCCGTGGAGGCCAGCGAGCCGTCACACCTGAGTAAGAAAGATCAAAGCGCTCAATGGTGTGAACCACAAGCAGGGGAGCACCACCTGCCAAATCCCCAACCTGGCCTTAAACATGGCCCAGCACATGGATCTGCCCTCACACACACACACACACACACACACAAACACACACACACACCTAATCCACATGCCGATCTCATTCTTCATGTGTTTGAAATTTCCAGGGGTCACACCAAAGGTGAGCAGTGTCACCACTCATGTATTAGGTGTTTTAGACAGTTTTACTTTTGCAAAAAAGCCTTCGGTTGTTCAACGCATGGAAAGCTGCATGCACAGGGAAGAAGTCAAGAGTGTGTGTTTAATCCTGGAGACAACTCTCTCTCTCTCTCTCTCTCTCTCTCTCTCTCTCTCTCTCTCTCTCTCAATTCATAACCACTGGAGCTTTAATTGCGAAAGGGTTTTTCACTTGTTAAACACAATTTTGGCTGCAATTTGGGCTTCTCATAAGCCAGAACATCTTCAGGGGTCCAGTATTCACAGAGCATGCTCAGTGTAATGTTCCGGGAAATGTCGTTAGTGGGTTCCGCGGGGACAAACGCGATGATTAAACGTCGACCGTAATGAAGCAGGATGAAAACGATCGCTAAAAACGAACGCTGTAAACGTCCTCGGGTGATGGCAAGAAAACAAACAAATAAACGTGGTTTAAAAAAAAAAAAACTCTTGACAGATATAAATAATAAGAAGGCATCTAAACAGTGTTTGGTATTGTTGATTAGTCTGGGGATATTTAGACGTATTGAGCCTCTGGGATGCAAAAAGTACATCGAGGCTATTTGGAAGTCGGTTTGCACTCAGCAGCTCGGCTCTGAGTAACGTTTATTGACTATACACACGCAATCAATTTAACTAAACCTTTTTAGCCCTCGATTGATGCAGGTAAATGTCATGAGAGGATCAGGTAATGCCGTATACACGTCTTTTTTTCATTTTCTTTTTTTTTTTTTTTTTTAAATGCACCTGTCTTTCTTTTGCGCTTTAGTTTTTTTTGTAACAAACCCTACAGACGTCATTGGCAGTTCAGTCGTTCCAGTGTTTTATGTTCTCTGGAAACTTAACTGATTAAATGAATTGTTAACACACACACACACACACACGAGCACACAAATACATGCACGCACAAACCTGCACACACACACACAGAAAAAGTCACTGCCACACCACACTTATAATACACTTTGCTGCCAATTAGAAGAAAAACTACAAAGATGTAAGCATGCAAGACGCAAAACTAAACTTAAATCCTACGCAGGCAACAGCAGTAAATTAATCGCAGTTTCTATTCCAGCTGTCACGAGGCAGATATACGTTAACAATCAGCTTTAGTAATGGCTTTTCTGAAATGAGTTATTGATATCAGCTGGCAGGGAATAAAACAGACCGAGGCTGGGTCACACTTTTACAGCGCCAACGTTTATATCAAATATGATTCACTTTTATGATGTAAAAGCATATCAGTCAAAAAAACAAAAGGAAAAAAAAAGTCTGCGCCTGCCAGGCGCAACTGTTTCAAAGCAAAACCATGTTTTTATACGAGCAATAAAAGCCTATCGGACAGGCTCGGGCTCGAGTGTAAGCTTCTGGTCATGTCAAGATTTAAGAAATACAACGATAAACAAGATTATCTCAAGTACAGGAATGTTTGCAGTAAACTGCTTCGATATAAACAATAGTCCAGACGGACTGTTAGTTGTTTTTGACAGAAATGATAGGCTGCTTTTTCATCCCTATTGGAAATTTTATAGATTCTCCACTTTCAAAAGAAACGAGGGATACACATGTGTTACACACTGTAAAACCACAAATTATGCCAACTCCAAAGTACGGAGTCGATTTTTTCAGAGAAACAGCACACAAAACAAACACGTTTAACGGGTAACGATAGCTCTAAAGCCGCTCCTTGTTGCTTGTACCTTGTACGACTGCCAAGTCTTTGCCCCGTTGGAACTATAGATATACTGCGGAAATCTTTAGCTATACATATGCTATACATCGCTGCCTCACAGCTCAGAGGTTTGATCCTGAGACCCTGACATCAAGCACGTTAGGATTGTATTTGTATCATGACAAGGCTTCTCTAACTACAGGCCTCTAATTACTGCCCTCTCAGTCTGTCACACATTGGGGTCTCAAGTCAAAAAAAAAAACTCTCATTGTGAAGTCTTGCTTTTTTTTTTTTTGTGTTCTCCTTCATTAAGCTCTACATTTGTCTTGCCTTTCATTTCTAATCTTTAATTCGTAATTCTTACTTCCGGTTCTCGTCCGGTCTACACACACCGTCGCTGTTTTACCCGTCACCGTTCGACTACGATGCAGACCGATGGCTTGGATCTTTTTGGTTGAAATAAAGTTTGTATTTCTTGTTCTAACACCTCAGCCTTCCTAGAAATGTGCTGTGAGAGCTTAACGTGGGATGTGGTAGCTTAGTGGTTAAGGTATTGGATCATTGCATGGAAGGTTGTGAGTTCAAATCCCAGATCCATCAAGTGCCCACTGCTGGGCCACTAAACAATTCCTTTAACCTTCACCTTGATTAATCTGTACGCTCCTTCAAGAGCACTAAGATCTGCTGACCATTTGCTTTTAGCTGTTCCAAGAGTAAAACTGAAGAGCAGGGGGGGACCGAGCCTTTGCAGGAGCGGCCCCGAAGCTCTGGAACAGTTTGCCTCTCTACATTAGACAGGCTCAAACACTTGAGGTCTTCAAATCTGGCCTAAAAACGTATTTTTACAGTCTGGCGTTCGATACCACGTGAGAGCTGCTTTCTTTTATTGTTTTATTGCGTCTTAAGTGTTTTTCTTTTATGGTGCTGACTGTTTGTATTAATGAACATGTTTCCTTTTTGTATGTACAGCACTTTGACAAACACTTGTTGTTTTAAAAAAAGGGCTTTATAAATAAACTTTGACTTTGATTTGTATGGAAAAAAAAGAGAGAAAAATATAAGTCACTCTGAATAAGGCCATCTGCCAAATGGCAGGAAGTGTAATAATAATACTTTTCTACATTTATAAAGACTTTGACCAACAAAAAATCATTTACGGTATTTTAAACCAATCATTATTCGCTTTTTACTCCCAGACACTTGAGTACAAGTGAACAAGAGAACATCTAAAGGCGTAAAGCAACCACAAAACAGGGTTGCTATTATCATATAAGAAACACAAAAAAGAAAGTGTATTTATATAAAGATCTTTTTTCTCGATTTCATTCAAGAGATTTGTGGATGTTTGGTATAAAACAAGCACATGTGCATTTGTCAGGAAGAGAAAAAGAAAATCGGCTACAAAACGCTGAGTTTGGGGTTTTATCTAGGGATTTGGGTTTGAAATCAACACTTGGGCCTCATCTTCAGAGCCCACAGCATGTTTTTTCAACCACTGTGGCATTTTTCTGTGGCTTATTATGTTAATTTATACTCATACGTTTTACCCCACAGAGCTTGCAAAAGTATTTGCTTCCTGGCAGCGTTGTTGTGTGTTTTCTTTTTTTTTTTTGTTAGTCTTAATGATAAACACTTGTAGATCAGAGTTTTGCAAGATTTAACACTTTAGCTGAAGATCTGGTGTTTTCGGGGTTTGGAAGGCATTCATCAGCTCGTTTTGGAGTGAGACTATAACTTAATCAGTTCAAGCAGTGGTGGATGTTTGCGTCTGATGCCAACATGGCTGTCACCGCTTCGTTTCATGTTTGTGTGAGGATCTTTTAGCTCTTGAGCACACAGAGTATAATCCTGCTAACTCTGTTCACACATGGTCTCTGTCATAACTCAGTAAGAAGCGTTTGAGCTGCGGAGTGACAGAGAGAACGATGAAAGCGATACTCACACGACGAGCTGTGTACGTCTGCGACTCTGTACGCTGGGCCTCGTTTATCAATGTTTTAGTAAAGTTGTGATTAAATGTTTTCGTCAGCCAAAAAAAAACTAAAACGTCCTGCCAGAATTTTAGAAAAATTTCAGAAAAGATTCATTTTTCTTTTTTAAATGGATCCCAGTCATCCGTATCGAGTGCGTACATGGCACAATAACTCAATAAAAGGCAAAGCTTAAAGACAGCTAAAAGAGGACAAAATGTCATTTTCTTTATTATCCATTAATCGAGGTGGTGAAATGCATGAAATCCGTATTGGACTTTGCCAAAGGACACGTTAGATACTCTGCAGACAAGTGTGAAATATGAGCTCCGGTCTGAGGAGGCCAACTTTTATAGCATTACATTTACCAACACTGTTCATCTTCCATAGTGAAGCACGGTGGTGGAAGCATCATGTTGATAAATACCTTTGAGTTCTTTCTTTCTTTCTTTCTTTCTTTCTTACTTTCTTTCTTTCTTTCTTTCTTTCTTTTCCACATTTTGCACATGGAAAGAAATCAACACAAACATTTCTTTTTTCTTTCTTTCTTTCTTTCTTTCTTTCTTTCTTTCTTTCTTTCTTTCTTTCTTTCTTTCTTTCTTTCTTTCTTTTGTTATTTCTTTCTTTTCCACATTTTTGCACACGGAAAAAAATCAAGACTGACATTTCTTTCTTTCTTTCTTTCTTTCTTTCTTTCTTTCTTTCTTTCTTTCTTTCTTTCTTTCCTTCTTTATTTTTTCCACATTTTTCCACACGGAAAGAAATCAACACAAACATTTTTTTCTTTCTTTCTTTCTTTCTTTCTTTCTTTCTTTCTTTCTTTCTTTCTTTCTTTTGTTATTTCTTTCTTTTGTTATTTCTTTCTTTTCCACATTTTTGCACATGGAAAAAAATAAAGACTGACATTTCTTTCTTTCTTTCTTTCTTTCTTTCTTTCTTTCTTTCTTTTTTCCACATTTTTCCACACGGAAAGAAATCAACACAAACATTTCTTTCTTTCTTTCTTCCTTTCTTTCTTTCTTTCTTTCTTTCTTTCTTCCTTTCTTTCTTTCTTTCTTTCTTTCTTTCTTTCTTTTGTTATTTCTTTCTTTTGTTATTTCTTTCTTTTCCACATTTTTGCACACGGAAAAAAATAAAGACTGACATTTCTTTCTTTCTTTCTTTCTTTCTTTCTTTCTTTCTTTCTTTCTTTCTTTCTTTCTTTCTTTCTTTTCCACATTATTGCACATGGAAAGAAATCAACACAGACATTTCTTTCTTTCTTTCTTTCTTTCTTTCTTTCTTTCTTTCTTTCTTTCTTTCTTTCTTTCTTTCTTTCTTTCTTTCTTAGTAATTAGCTACAGTAGATGCACACCAACTCTTCTTCCTTTTATAGAACTCCATTTCTTCTCAAATACAACAGCTAGTCTCGTTTGTTTTAAATGACAGATTTGCTTTTTCAAATCATTAATATGGAATGAAAACTTTGACAAGATTCCCAGTAAATCTGTGTGTATTCAGATGAATTGTAAACTTGTCCGCATTCATAAATCATGACGTATGCATTCGAAAACCCAACAACTCATTTTTTATACATACATTTCTTTCTTTACAAATCTTTTTCTTTCCCCGAAACTACTTGAATTATCACATATTCTATATTTCTTGTGTCAATGCTCCTGAGAACGATCATTAAAATCATTAATTAAACACGTTTACAAATCGGATCGAAACATGTTCTAAATATTTGTGCGTGTTGTGTGTTTGATGACGAGAACACAGGTTATGTCCTGGCAAGAAGTTCGGAAAACTACGACACAGGAATAATTTGAACTCTGAGTCTCAGCCGAAGTCAAAGCAAGTGTTTTAGACCTGTCTTATTCAAACACTCAGCTCTTATCCTGGCATTTTATTACCGAATAAAAAAACACACAGACAAAAGCTACCCATGTGGTGATTATTACCGATCTGATCTTTTTTTTTTTTATTGCACTTTGATGAGAGCAGCATGTCTGAAGCGCAGAGGATATAATCGAGGCAGAATGTTAGCGATTGCGCACATCAAAGAGACGGCGTGTCTAGAACTGGCTCCTTTGCGTTTACAGATTTTTTGTGGTATATTCAGTGACACAGACTAGCACAAAAAAGGCCTCCGATGAACTTTGGATCAAAGATTTTTTTTTTTTTTTTTTTTTTTTTAATTTCCAAACAGTGTTTTGTTTTGAATTCCTAGCAAATGTGACCGTACGGACATGAGAACCTGATCTTGTCGAGCATGTGCCAAGGCGCCTGATAGCGCCACAGAACAGGAAGCGGTTCATAGGAGGCATTACGGACCGGATGGCTTTAGAGAAAAAAAACAAAACAGAACAAAAACAGATAAATGTTTGGGAATGTTGAACACGAGTTATCAAAGATGTGAACCAGGCTATAAACGAGTGCTGAGAATAGATGAGAAAAACAAGTGTTAGAGAGAGAGGGAGGGTGAGAGACCACAGCTTCCCTCTCTCGCTCTGCTTGTGGCTGAATGACACCATGTTTGCTTCCTCTGCACTGTGTTCTTTCATTATTTACTAGCAAGCCAAAACAACAACAACCACAACAGCCATGCAGCACATTAGTAAATACCAGACATGCATGCACAGGGTGTAAAGAGCTGTGGGGCACTGCTTTCTTTCTTTCTTTCTTTCTTTCTTTCTTTCTTTCTTTCTTTCTTTCTTTCTTTCTTTCTTTCCCATATAAGTATTAAGGCATGTCATGGAAGACGATACCAGGTCAACATCTGTTGGTTGGAATTGTAGTACTGCAGACACAAAGTGTGTGTGTGTATGTGTGTGTGTGTGTGTGTGTGTGTGTGTGTGTGTGTGTGTGTGTGTGTGTGTGTGTGTGTGTGTGAATACATGCATGCCTGTAAACTGTATGCGTGTAAATGTATGTGTAAATATAGATGTGCCTGTCTGTGTGTTTGTGTGTGTGTGTAAATGTGTGTGCCTGTGTGAGTGTATGTGTAAATGTATGTGTTTATGTAGATTTATTTGTATGTGTGTGTGCCTGTGGGTGTAAATGCATGCATGCCTGTCTGTGTGTGTATATGTTTGTAAATGTGCGTGTGCCTGTGTGAGTGTATGGGTAAATGTATGTGTGTATTTATGTCTGTGTATCTGTGTGTGTGTAAATGTGTGTGTGTGTGTGTGTAAATGTGTGCTTGTGTGTATGTGTGTCTGTGTGTGTGTGACTGTGTGTGTATGTGTATCTCTGTGTGTGTGTGCTCCTGTGTGTGTGCCTGTGTGTGTGCTTGTATGTGTCTGCGTGCGCCTGTGTGTGTGCCTGTGTGTGCTTGTGTGCGCCTGTGTGTGTGCCTGTGTGTGTGTGTGCTTGTGTGTTTGTGTGCGCCTGTGTGTGTGTGCCTGTGTGTGTGTGTGCGCATGCTGCAGACCTCCTTCCATGTGCACATTTAGCTCTTTATCCCTGTGTGAATGTAATTAGCTCACTTCTCCTTACGCAACAATGCAGTAGCGAAGCCAAATGACAACCAGTCCACAGCCATAAATTAAGAGCTTTTAATGCTTTTCACTCTCATTATGTTTGCCATTTATTTTCTGCTGTGAACTGCAATGCTATTTATTTGCTTTCCATCTCGCTCCCTCTCTTCTCTCTCTCACTCCATCTCGCTCTCTTTCTCTTCTCCTCATCCCTCGTTTAACAATAAGTTTCCAAGCAACAAAACAAATGTGCCACATGTGGGATGGCTTTTTGCATTTTTTTTTAAAACACATTGAAAGTAAGTGGACTAAATGATGCTGGTGGTTTATGGTGCATATAAAAGATGCAGATGTCCCTGAACGAAGCTGGAACACACACACACACACACACACACACACACACACACACACACACACACACACAGATACGGTACCTCTGTTCGTGACTCTGTGTGTGTGATTGTGAGTAATGGTTGTTAATTTTGTTGGACAGAAAAGTCACCAAGTTTATTTCTGTCAGATCTGACATGATTGTGAGACAAATGCATCTCTCTCTCTTTCTCTCTCTCTCTCTCTCTCTCTCTCTCTCTCTCTCTCTCTCTCTCTCTCTCTCTCTCTCTCTCTCTCTCTCTCTCTCTCTCCCCCAACATCTGTCTCTGGTTCTTGAAATGAAACATTATGACCACTTCTCATATTAAACCCTGTCCAAAACAGTCTTTATTATAAAGTACACAAACTTCTCACTACATATATCTAGACAATTACCAGAGAAAATTTTCTTTCTTTCTTTCTTTCTTTCTTTCTTTCTTTCTTTCTTTCTTTCTTTCTTTCTTTCTTTCTTGCTTGCTTGCTTTCTTTCTTTCTTTTTTTTTTTTTTTTTGCTAACGCTAACCTACACACATTAGTAACAGTTAAATAGCTTCTCAATTTTCTTTCTTTCTTTCTTTCTTTCTTTCTTTCTTTCTTTCTTTCCTTCTTTCTTTCTTTCTTTCTTTCTTTCTTGCTAATGCTAACTCTAACTTCTTTAGTAACAGTTTCTTACTTTTTCATTTCTT